>NC_084976.1:29959248-30009079 GCF_963691925.1 Scomber scombrus | reverse complement strand
CAGTATCCATCACACTGGGTCACTCTAAACTTGCCGTAATCCATCTGCATATACAGGCAGAAAATAAACTCTTTAAACCTGTTGAGAGGACATCTAAGAAGTGGACCAGTGAAGCAATGCTTGAACTGTTTTAACTGGGATGTTTTCAGGACTGCTACAAACAGTCTGGAGGCTATGACGTCATACTTCTTCTGTGAGGACAACTGTATATTAGACACTTGGGTTAGCTACAACAAAGACAAACCATGGTTTACAGCTACGCTCAGGCATCTAGGTTTGGAAAAGGAGGAAGCATTTAGGTGTGGGGACACGGACTGGTTTAAAGGGTCTAAATACAGGTTTAGCCAGGCAGTGAAAGATGCTAAACATCTGTACTCTGATAAACTTCAACTATAGTTCTCAGAAAACAACCCAGCCTCTTCCTGGAAGGGCCTCAGGCAGACCAACTGAAAGGCCCCCACTTCACTAATAACTTGCACCTGGCCAATGACCTGAATCTTTCTTACTGTCAATTTGAAAGACAATATTACAATCCTGACACCGTCCAGACTCCTTCCGCTTCCTGGGAACCATCATCAGCCTTGGCCTCAACAAGAAAGCTAAGCAGAGGATGTACTTCCTGCAACAGCTTCAACCCGCCAAAGTCAATGATGGTACACATCTACACCGACATTACTGAGTCCATCCTCACCTCCTCCATCACCATCTGGTACACTGCTGCAACTGCCAAAGACAAGGGCAGACAGCAGCGTATTATCCGCTGAGCTGAATAGGTGATTGGATGCAACCTGCCGTCCCTGTAAGACCTTCACACCTCCAGGACACTGAGGCAAGCAGGAAGCATCATGGCTGACCCCTCCCATTTCTGACACAAACCTTTTGAAAATGCTCCCTTCCAGTCAAGACCAAAACCTCAATCTACATGAACAGTTTTTTCCTATCTGCAGCAAGCTTTATCAACATGGACCAGGAACCTCCACTGAGACAGACTCCATTCCCCTCACGGAAATTACACGTTATATTAATGTAACATCATTTAATCTCATATTTGCACATCTGTGATCTTTGATCTAACATGGCATGTTACGCACAACTTACATAACGCAACTTGCATTATCATTATTATTATTATTATCATCATTATTAATGGCACACTGCATATACTGTTTACTGGTGAATACTTTGTACATTTCAACCCATTCTCCTCTATTTAATATTTGAAATTTAAACCTATAGCAGCTCTTCCCACTTAAGATATATTTTACACATTTGTTTAATGTGAATTATTTTCTTTTTATAGTATTAGGATTACTTAATTTTGTGTATATTTTTGACTGTTATGCACCACAACACAACCACACCAAGGCAAATTCCTTGCAGATCTACTTGTATATAAATATGACACCCAGTGCAGCACTGACATGTTTTTAATGCTTTTTGGTCAACAATGGAGGTCTATAACGCAGAGGAATAAGATATATATCAGGCTATAGATACACACACACACAATACTTGTGGGTGTGTTTTGATTTGATTTGTTGACAATAGAAAATGATGGAAAATTGGCAGCCTTAACCTTTAAGGTTAGGGTAGTAGTTATGTCAAATAATAACAGTATCTATAGTTGGGTTCAGGCAACTAAAACGTCTGTGATGTGAGGTGATCATCAGTCACACAAGATAAACACTCATCTAACTCCCCATTTTCTGACTCTTAAGTGATTTTTTCTTTAGTGCAGCGTTAAATTGCTGTAATGAGTAATTATGTGAAGTCTTTATTTATCAAGATTCTCGCAGCATGGAACAATTTGTTTCACTCAATCTGTCTTGACCCGTTTTATTTACCTCTCTGTTCTCTCTGTTGTCTGCTGCATCAGTTGTAGAGTGTGTCGGTCCCTGTGTGTGTGAGAGGTGTGTGGGTGCACATCCCTCTCTCCACAGTGACCTGCTGCTCCGCTGCACTCCGCTTCCACAGCATCCTGCTGGCTGCCTAGCAACGCTTAGTGTCCATGGCAACCGAGCCAACAAACGCCCCCACTCCTCTTCAGCCTGTACCCCTCAATTAGGTCTAAAGTGTGGCAATCAGGAGAGTAGAGTCACAGGGCAAATTAACGGGGAAGGCCAGGAGGAACCTGGGTGAGCATGTTGAACCTGAATGATCTGGTTTTCTGCAATCAGCTTCAGCTAATGCCAGTGTTTCCAGCAAGAAACCATTAATTTAGATCTGAGAGTGCTGGTAGATGGAGAAGGGGTCAAACAGAAATCAATGCTTACGGGTTTTCAAGCATGGCTCTGCAACAATGTAGGGCTGCGGACTGTGTTTCATTGGTTATAAAATGAGGACAAGGTTCTGATTGGCACTGCCTCAGTCAGCAATGAGTCAAGGGGATAAAGGAGGCAGAGTAATGACATAGTATCAGGTATAGACTGACAGATTATACGAGAGTACAGTGCATATAATGATATAAGACGTGTCTGTAGAGTGTAGATACTGTGGCTGCAGGTACTCATATGTTTGAGCTCTCTCTTGTGGATTAGAAGCAGACCTACAACAACAACAACAAATCTAAAGTCATCTTTCCTTTCACTGTAAAATCTTAAAATTGAACAAAAATCAAGTGTTTTTTTCTGCTTAACTCAACGTAACTATACAAGTTTGTCAGTTTCAAATCAGTACCAATTTCTGAATTTTTAATAATGTGATCAAATCTTTAGTGGCATCTAGTGGTGAGGTTTCAAATTGCAACGAAAACAATTTTACATTCATTT
Organism: Scomber scombrus; assembly: GCF_963691925.1. NCBI lineage: Eukaryota > Metazoa > Chordata > Actinopteri > Scombriformes > Scombridae > Scomber > Scomber scombrus. Next base: position 30,006,311 of record NC_084976.1, on the reverse strand, counting down.
TTAAACATTTACAAAGGCAGTCTATGGGAGGAATGAACCTGCTCAGACATCCCTCATCCTACAATCCTACAGACCACATTCAAGCTTTAACCTTCGTGTCGTCCTCCCGGGTCAAATTGACCCCGTCTGTTTTGACTGTTCCTTCTTTCCTTCCTTCTTTCATCCCTCCCTCCTTCTCTCTTTCTTTCCTCCCCCCTACCTTTTTTCCCTTCTTTCTTTCCTTCCTTCCACCCTTCCTCTTTTCCTTTCTCCCTCCCTCCCTCATTCCTTCTTTCCTCCCTCCATCCTACATTCCTTCCTTCCTTCTTTCCTCCGTCCTTCCTTTCTTTCCTTCCTCCCTTCCTTTTTATCCTTTCCTCCCTTCTTTCCTTCCTTCCTTCCTTCCTTCCTTCCTTCCTTCCTTCCTTCCGTCCATCCTTCCATCTTTCCTTCCGTCCATCCTTCCATCTTTCCTTCCTTCCTTCCTTCCTTTCTTCCTTCCTTCCTTCCTTCCTTTCTTCCTTCCTTCCATCTTTCCTTCCTTTCTTGACTCGAGGACAACAGGAAGGTTAAAACATTAACAACATTTCAAACTTTCAATGTTATATTTGGAGTTGTGATGCTTTTTGTACTTTAGGACCAATTAAAGTCTAAAGTGAGGGCTTGCCATGCCATGCGACTCCAGCGCCCTTTAACATTATAAGACTGTCAGAGCTGTAACTCTCATTTTCTATGCAATTAAAAGTTGATCTATTAAATCTTGCTTCTTGCTTGTTTGTTATATTATCTCAGTTTGTATCATTGCTGTCTTACAAGCAGCAGGTTTGACCCCTGCAGGCAACTTTAGTCTTACTATTATACTATTCACCTTCCAGCAATCACACACAATATCCTCTGAAATTGCACTTTCTTGAGTCTTAAATTATACAGTGTCTTGACCCGATTTATAGTCATAGACAGATTGACTGACCTGTGTCTACTGGATGATTACAGAGTTTAACTTAAGATGAAAGGAGACTGAAGAATTTGCTGTTTTGCTATTTATATTTGGAACAGTTTACCTCTTAAAATCAGATTATCCTGTTAATCCGAAACTCCTCAAATCTCACTTTTATGTCGTCTGTTTTGTGAACTATTGTATTTTCTATGTTGCTGTTATATTCTTGCTACTCTCATCCTTATTAAAATCATCAATGGTTGTCGTGTGTACAGCGCTCAAAGGGCAACATATATAAAATGTGTATTATAGACATGAATATTGTATCAATGAGAAAGATAGTGAGTAGTAGTTGTGTCTTGAGCAGTTCATGTCTCCATTAAAGCTGAAATAAAAAATAATCCTCTGGTAACACTATAGCTAGCATTAGTAGTGGTTGTTGCAGCATGTTATAATTCTACTTTAGCAGCAATTGGTAGTGATACAGTAGTGGTAAAAAATTATAGAAATATTGCAGCAGCAGTGATATAAGTAGAGCTTGCACCTGTGGCAAGATTAGTACTACTGATTGTAGAAGTAAAGGTTCAGTAGTAATAATATCAACTTCAATGTGTAGAAGATGTCCAACTTGAAGTAGCACTAGTTGCACTTTTAATGTCCTCTGCAATATTAGTATTTCATGCATACGGACAACTCTAATAATTTCAATTGTGTGCAATATTCATATAATATACATTTATATTTATTTCACTTTAATCTGTGCAATAAGAATATCTGTTATATTACCACTCAGTACCAATATTACTCTGGTAAATCTTGTAAATAATGTAAATAATGTCACAACTATTTTACTACATATAATGTCTTAATATTATTGCTCTTATAGTTTTTTTGTACTTATTATTTATTGTTCTTTATTCTTTTTCTTATTACTGCTCTTATATTCTATTACTGTCCACTTGCTGCTGTGACAATGCAAATTTCCCCATTGTGGGACTAAAAATATCATATCTTAGTTGTAATAGTAACAGTATTATTAGTCATTGTCAATAAAAGACGAAGACAATTGTTATTGTATTTTGGATAAAACAATAAATTAAAGCCCCATCTATCACATCAGACACAAATTATTATATGTTTTGAAATATATCCGGGAGAGGATCTTTAAAAATGTTTTAACTACAATCAAATCAGCAGATATATTGCAACACTTGTTGTAGTAACAGCAAACGGCCACTAGATGGCGATATTAATCTAAAAATGTGCCTGTCTGCCTGAATCACAGTCTGTCCAGTAGGGGGCGGTATATACTCACTGTTTCCTCTCTGCAAGGCAACATTAACAGAAAAAAATCTTTCCTATATGCTGCAGTGTCTCTTTATGTTCATTTTCATATAAATATAATCAGATAAATATTAATAGAAATATGACCAAACCTGGCATGCCTCTTCTTTTTTGTATTTATTTTTATCTCACGGGCCCTAAAATGTTGAAGCCTGTCCAGACCCTCAAAAGATCAACGCTTCCTCTACATTAGTCTGTATGGGCTCCTTCAGCAGCTTTGGGCCTCTTCATGAAGTCTTTATTTTTATTTAAGGGGCTTCATCAAGTTACTTTGGAGTATCTTTAAGGGTTTTTCCTCTGAGGCCTGTTTGCTCCTGAATGAAGCTTCTTAAATGAACTGAAAATGATCAAGAGGCTCCTCAAGACACCAGACAGTTAAAGAGACCCTTCAGATGTTTTAGGACTTATGTGTTGAACATGTGACTTTTATGCATATATTTAAAAAAATCAGGGTCAGTGTGCACATTACAGTATCTAAGGCTGGATTTTTTAAAAGGTCACTCATGTCATCATTATCTGGCTTCACCTTATAATAAAATCAGACGGACTGGATCAGTTCATCTGGTGCTCTTTATATCAAACCACAGTGTTTAACCTCACCTGCAAACAGTCTTTTATCAAACCATGTTAATGTTAAATTGGTCATTAAAGGAGTATAACACATAGGTGCAAAGCTGTTAAAACAAATGGCACCAATAAGACGAGTAAATCCAAACCACAAATGTCTTTAAAATGCTTTTATAACTATTAAAAAACATATAAAATGCAAACTTAAAAAAAACACTATTACAGTTACTATAATGCATGAATATACTGTGCTGTTTTTGGCTGCATTATACATTAAAATGTTGAATATTGCAGGATAAAGGTATAAAAAAATACACTCCACACTCATGCATCATGTTTTGCTTTAACATCAACTTAATGTAAAATCTTCCCTGATCACATATCCACTGTATTTAATATTTCAGCTGCTGCTTTGGACCATCATCACCAGTCTTCTGCTTTATAAGGTGTAATAATGATTAATTAGTGGTGTTGGTTAATGACGTCCAAAGACATGAAACAGGTAATGAAGCTGGTGCACAGCAGGAGGAGTTTGTGTTGTCTCATGTTTGAGTAGATGATCAGCAGTCTTCATTCGTCCATTTGAACATGAACTCACCTTTAATCTTTAAAATCACTCATTTACACACATGTAGAGCGACTGTATGAACATCTGTGCAATACTTTATATGCATTAAGTGTGTTTTTATTTATGTTTATCTGGTTTTTATATATATCTCACAGAGTTAACGTATTTCTCTCCTTTTTTTCTTGATATCTATAAGTTCATTTTGAATTTTTATCCATTTAAATGAAATAAAACTTTATTATATTATTATCTAACACACATCAGCATTTCACTCCATCTACTGTCTCCTCTTCTGATTCCTTCTCTTTCTATTCCTCATCTAATTTCTCCACCTTCTCCTCCTCTTTTTCTTCCTCTCCACTGCTTCATCCTCCTGCTGCACCTCTCTTTTCCCCCCTTCATCCTCTCTTCTTTTTTTCTCCTCCTCTCCCTAATTTCACTCCTCCTTCTCCTCCACATCATCTTCCTCCTTCTCCTCCTTTCTCTCTCTCCACTGCTTCATCCTCCTGCTGCACCTCTCTTTTCCCCTCCTCTCCTTCATTTCACTCCTCCTTCTCCTCCACATCATCTTCCTCCTTCTCCTCTTTTCTTTCTCCATCTCTTACTCCAACTCCATATTCCCTTCCCTCCTCTCTCTTCCTCCATCTCCTCTTTCTCTCCTTCTCTTCCTCTCCTCCTCTCCTCCTCCTCCTCCTCCACTTGCTGTCCCGTGTGAACAGAGCCTCTTTTCTCTCCTCTCTCTCCTCCTCTTTTTCTTCCTCTCCACTACTCATCCTCCTGCTGCACCTCTCCTTTTCCCCCCTCCATCCTCTCTCCTTTTTTCTCCTCCTCTCCCTCATTTCACTCCTCCTTCTCCTCCACATCATCTTCCTCCTTCCCCTCCATTCTTTCTCCATCTCTTACTCCAACTCCATATTCCCTTCTCTCCTCTCTCTTCCTCCATCTCCTCTTCCTCTCCTCCTCCTCCTCCTCCTCCTCCTCTCCTCCTCCTCCTCCTCCTCCTCCACTCGCTGTCCCGTGTGAACAGAGCCTCTTTTCTCTCCTCTCTCTCCTCCTCTTTTTCTTTCTCTCCACTGCTGCAACTCTCTTTTCCCCCCTCCATCCTCTCCTTTTTTTCCTCCTCTCCTTCATTTCACTCCTCCTTATCCTCTACATCATCTTCCTCCTTCTCCTCCTTTCTTTCTCCATCTCTTACTCCAACTCCATATTCCCTTCTCTCCTCTCTCTTCCTCCATCTCCTCTTTCTCTCCTTCTCTTCCTCTCCTCCTCTTTTTCTTCCTCTCCACTGCTTCATCCTCCTGCTGCACCTCTCTTTTTCCCCCTTCATCCTCTCTTTTTGTCTCTCCTCCTTTTCCTCCACATCATCTTCCTCCTTCTCCTCCTTTCTTCCTCCATCTCTTACTCCAACTCCATATTCCCTTCTCTCCTCTCTCTTCCTCCATCTCCTCTTCCTCTCCTCCTCTTCCTCCTCCTCCTCCTCCTCCTCCTCCTCCTCCTCCTCCTCCTCCTCCTCCTCCTCCTCCTCCTCCTCCTCCTCCACCACTCGCTGTCCCGTGTGAACAGAGCCTCTTTTCTCTCCTCTCTCTCCTCCTCTTTGGATGAACGCCTGTTCCTGGAATTCACAAACCCCTCTCACTTTTAATTTATGCGCATATTAATTGCTCTCCATTGTAATTTCCACCGTGGGATACAACATGCAAATGCGCCATGCATTTGTGTGTGTGTGTGTGTGTGTGTGTGTGTGTGTGTGTGTGTGTGTGTGTGTGTGTGTGTGTGTGTGTGTGTGTGTGTGTGTGAGATCCCCCCCCCCCCCCTCGGTCAGTAATCCGCCACAGACATTTTTCCCCTCTGGTTGTTAGCGCTCCTCATATATTTTTTAAGTGTTAATTCAAATGAAACATGACATCAGGTTTATCTGAGCGGATTATGGATATTTAGAAATTCAAGTGTGCAGAAAAACCCACATCATCTTGTATAATTTTTTACTTTAGGATATTTTATTTGCATGAAAAACATATTTTTTCTGAGCTGAAAATTAAATTAAAAAATAGCAGAAATGAAAAAGCAAAGACGTAAAATCCATAAGTCTGTTTTAATACAATATCAAAACATACAATATAGAGAATTTACTTGTTTAAACGGGCTTTAAAATGGTAAGAAAACGTCAAATATTGGAGGTTTTGCTTTGACGGAGAAAAGCAAATTAAACATTTAAAAGGTTTTAGTTCTCATTTTCTCATCTCTACGTCATTAAACGTGAAAATTATATTTATAATTTAAACGTTATTGGGTTTTAAATGATTTGTTCCCGTCATTTATTCCACCTTAAAACTCATATTTTCACTTATTACTCTCATTTTATATTTTGGAAGCTTTGAGAAAAAAATGAGAAAAACACATTTTTAAAAACAATATATCAGAAGTAAAAGATTCATTAAAACGGAAGTGGATAAATTATACATTCATCATTTAAAAGGTGATTTTTTTAATGTGTCGTTTTACAGCAGGTGCATTTATACACTATTTTTTATACATAATTGTGTTTTAAGTAAAATGTGAAGCCAGTTAATAATAATATGGATTTAACCTCTAACACCTCAAATAATTAAACTTATATTAATACTGCAGTTTCATGTTTATCCATCTTTTTAATATTCATGAATATTTTCTGATAATTTTCATATAACCTCTTGTTTTATTTGGTGATAATTTGATATAGATTATTTTTTTTTAAATTATTATTAATATTCTTGCAGGTTTTCTTTTGAAAGTTTGAGTCTGAACTTAATTAAACAGCTGATTTTTATCACATTCATCAGATCCTACATGCACAGGTGTATGTGTGTGTGTGTGTGTGTGTGTGTGTGTGTGTGTGTGTGTGTGTGTGTGTGTGTTCATCTAGTTAGTTGTCACACATCTTTACCTCATCTTATCTTAGATCAATTAACCTCATCATTGATTGATCACTATTACCGACGTTCAATAACATATTCGTTGTTTTATTTCGCCTCAGACTTCAGTATGAACTAATGAGCTTCCGTACAGTGTGTGAAACTAAAACCTGCTCCCAGTCAGTCCTCATCTGTCAGCCAGCATCGATCACATCTGATCCTCTGATCCTATTACAGCAGCAAACATGTTTCCATCTCCTGATCTGAAACCTGCTCTAATAAAACATCAACTGCTCCTTTAACTATGGGACAGATTATCATTAAAATAGAATAATTAGTTCATCTTTACGCACAATATATGTAGATTCATAATGCAGCCTTTGAGTAAGAGTGTCTTAAATCGCTGTTTTTAGTCTGTCTTCAGCTAAAATATGATGAGATCACGCACGTGCACAAGTCTGCTGATCAATGCACTTTTTTTTATTCTTTACGTCATCTTAAAATCAGTATTTGCATCATATAAGACATTTCGTTAAAACAAAGCAGAGACATCAGGCAGTGAGGTGAGATCTTTTATTTTTTTGACGTTTAAACTCAAGACGATTAAACCATTTAAGTTCAAAAACAAAACAAAAAAAAGTCGATTAAATTGTAAAAAATAAGATTTAAGACACTAAAAAAAAATGACATTTGGATTTTTTTAGCGTCTTTTTTTTCTGATGAGGTTGAATCATCAGTGGACTAAACGACCTGTTGGTTGGTTTGAGTTTGAGTTTCCTTAAACAATCTCAACCCAGACTGTCTCTCTACTCCTCCTCCATCCACACAGACTGGGTCAGTGTGTCTGCTGATGATTCCTTCATTTATCATTACTGCTAATATCCATGTGTCATCTGTGTGAATAGAAGACATCCTCAAAGCCCAGACACGGATGTCAATAGAGGACGAACCCGCTTAAACCCCCGTTATTTATTATAGTATTCATCCATATATGCATATAAAGGTCTACAGCCAGTAAGCAACGATTCTTATAAAATCTATTTCTATGTTATATTCATGTATTTTCCCCTTTAAGACAATATGCAGACTGTTTTGTGGATTTTATCATGTGAAAAATGAAACATATGTCGCCTACAGTCCAAAAAAAGAGATAAAGATCAGTGTGAATGTATGTGCATGAAGATATAAAGGCTATAATATAAGCTATATATAATGTATATAGTGTACCGTGTGACGTTTTGCTTCCCGTTAGGCGTGAAAAGTACACGCGGGAAAATTAGGATCGTTTTCTAATTTGGCGCCTTTTATTGAGAGTCATCATTTGTCTGAAAAGTGTTGCATCACACGTTGTGGTTAATGTACACACACACACACACACACACACACACACACACACACACACACACACACACACACACACACACACACACACACACACACACTGGTTACATTACATTTTTCCTATAATAAAAGTCACACCTCACACACACACCTCCTCCTCTTCCTCCTCTTCCTCCACTCCTCAGTTTTACCTCCTTGCACGTGAGCGGCCTCCTCTTTTTTTTTTTTTTTTGTTGTATCAGGAGCTCCACTGCGCATGTCCACATTAAGCAATTGATTTCCCATTAAGCATCATCATCATCAACACCATCACCATCATCATCATCAGTGGCAGAAATCCTGTAAAAACAGAAACTCAAAAAGGGAAAATCTCAAGATTCCAAATAAGTTGAGAGCAAACATGATTTTCTTGTTTATTATAACTGCAAAAAATAAAATAAAACATTAAACAAAGATGAAATATTCAGTGATTTAATGTCATTTATTATTCATTATTTTTTTTACACATAAAAGGAAACAGAAACTAAAGCACATAAGAAGAGAGAGATGAAGACATAGAACAGCAGACTGATATTTAAATGACCACAGAGACGACTGTGTGCATGATTTTCACATTAAATCACATATTAAGAGACAAATAAATACAATAAATATCATTTCTTTGCAGCTGCATCCATTTCAATCATGCTCTGATCTGTTATTCAGGTCTGAATGAGGCCAAACAGGTGGTTAAACCTCATTTAAACATGTGTAACATTAATGTGAACGTCAGTGTAAATTATCATTATAAATATTTGTTGAAATCAGCCATAAAAGCATCTATTTCTGCTGCTAAAAATAAGGCATATTATTGTTAATGTAAATAGAAAAATATGGAAAAATCGATTTCTAGAAATGTCTACAAATGTAAACTGCTGAGAATAAAGACACAGTTTTATAAAAAATGAGGATTATCTATTCTAATCTAATCTTTCTGCAAATATAAAGTAATAAGATATAATTTGTGCATATATGCAACATTTTTAATGCACGTTTTAATGAATCTCAAAGGTCAGAAAAGATGAATGTCTGCTGATTTAAAGCTGAACTGAGACACTTTTCTGTCATAATGAATCTCCATGTGTGTAACCACAGGAGACATGAAGCTCTGAACAGGATCACACTGTGCTGCTGCTGTAACAATATAAAAAAAACACAAATAATGTTCAATCTCACAGGCTGGAAATACTAATACACACGTTATGATTTAATACGTGTCTGCAGGCTTTTTGGGGTTTTTTTTTTTGGGGGGGGGGGTTTGAGGCCTTTAACATCCGTGTGAAAATCCTCCTCTCCTCTTCAAAGTCCATATGCAAAAAAAAAAAAAAAAAAAAAAATCCCCTCGTTTCCCTCCAGCGCCGACATGAATTTCTGACTCATTAGCATTTATGCAAATGAGTTTCTAATTGCAGGCGTAATGACTCTGGCGTGGGAGATTTTTCAATCCGCCATGTTTTTTTTGTTACTGCATGCTTTACAGGATGCATTTTTTTTCTCTTCTCTCTCTCTTTCATTTCTAAAAACAAAAGAGGAGCCTTCTCTTATTTCCAGCCGCTCATCCGACAGGAATCCTGCTGGAGCTTTATGTCACATTTATGTACAAAGAGTGGGAGACTTTTTTTTTTTTTTTTTTTTAATACAGGCCGCGTTTATCTGTGGCATCGACAAAAGCCTTTTTATCTCCCAGCTCAGCGCCGCAGTGAAGCCCTGCTGCTTCTACTACTACTACTGCATCTTTATTATTATTATCATATTAAAGATGCAAAAGGATGCAGGAGGAGAATCCAACTTAGAGGTGAGTCTGCAGCTCAGAGATGCTTGTCCAAAAAAAAAAAAAAGCCTCTGATGCAATGTGTGCACGCAGAATGGAAATGCAAAATGGCAGCACATGAAGGAAAGAAGCATTTTGGAGGAGTTAAGCTGCAAGTCAGACAAGAAACAAAGACAATTAAAGAGCTGAAAGAAAAGAAAAGAAATGAAAAAAAAGTCTTTCTAGGAAGGATAATCAAGCATTTCTTCATGTGGGAGATAATTCAAGTTTTGACTCCTTGATGGAAATATTTGTGAGTTAAATCTGCAGGACTTTTTGTATCCAAGCAACCAGGTTTAAATTAAAGTTAAATGGTCATAATTAACTCTTTATAATTAAGAATAAAAAGCATAAATATGATGTATTGAATTCATTCTTTTGTCTTGAATCACCCTTTGCTTTATTATTTACCCATACACCACTGCTCCCTGCTTAATGAACTATTTAGGACAGTAATGTGTGTGTGTGTGTGTGTGTGTGTGTGTGTGTGTGTGTGTGTGTGTGTGTGTGTGTGTGTGTGTGTATGGGGGGGGGGGGGGGGGTTAGTCTGTCTGGTTTGGCACAAGGAGGCTGTTTGGCCCCCACGGAGCTCCAACAATATGGGCAGATTTTGAGGGACAAAAGATCTGGAGCTTTGAGTTGCAGAGCACGTCTCTGCTGGAGCGCTCAGATCCACTGGTGTACTGGGAGGTTATACTGGGAAGACTGGCTGATGCACTGTAATGATATGACAACAGGAGCTGGGAGCAGATTACCTGCACAGACAGACAACAGGTAGCTTTAAGAGGTGTAAAAATCAAACACTGAATAATATAATGTGTTGTTAGGATGGATTCATACTGAAAAATGACACATATTAATATATAAAAATGCACTTATAGTAAATATATAATGGCCAACACACTTCAATATAAAGGTTCCTTCTTTGTTCACCTCTGCTTTTAGATAAAAAGCTTCTATAATATATAAATTCTGTTGATTTCCTGGAAGATTTTCCTTCTTTTTTTCTCCTTCCTCTATTTATTTTGGTCATTTGTTCCACTCGTTGCTCGTCATTGTGAGTAAATCTTTAATATGTTTGAGTTAAATTTAACACACCAGAGTGAGATGTTACCTCTGCTCACCTGCTCTTATACGAGCCAATCAAAGCTCACATGCATTAGTGTTGCGTAATCTTCTAACATCACAAAACCTGCCAGAAAAATACATGATTTTATGATTTAATGACAATCTGAATGTTCAAAATGTAATGTAAAAAAATAAATAGATGCAACAAATTGACTGAAATGAATCAACACAGTCTGTTAAATGCTTTAAAAAAATAAAATATATATATGAAACATGCTCAACAATTAATATGTGAGTCAGTGTGCATCATCAGATCTGAACAGACGAGAGATCATAAAAAAACAACCAGATTTATTTGGGTTAGAAGACAAAGATGAAGTGTTGAGTCTTTGCAGGTGTCTGGTTGTTTGTGTGTGTGTGTGTGTGTGTGTGTGTGTGTGTGTGTGTGTGTGTGTGTGTGTGTGTGTGTGTGTGTGTGTGTGTGTGTGTGTGTGTGTGTCATACCATCACCTGCAGGTCTAAACAGGGAGTGTTAACTTTAAAGCCACATCTCATTGCAAATTTGCACTATTTTACTTAAGAATGATTTTTATTTGTGGTATTTTAAGGTGTGTATGAATTTGTGGTTAAAGTGGTTTATTTTAAAGCAGCTAACCTCATTTTTTTGTCCTTTCTTGCCGTTAATCAAATGACTTTAAATGACGGAGTTGGTCTGGTTTCAAGCCATCAGTGAGCGAGTTCAGTGTGCAAGAAAAAATAAAAAGCTATTGTACAACTGGAGCAACGAACACATTCAGAGATCTGAAACATTTGCTTTTCTTTTTTACTTTCCCTCTCTCTGCTTCCGAGCTTCTTTTTTTTCTTCTTTTTTTTTTTTTTTTTGGCCTCGGCTTCTCATTCATGGAAGTGTTTTACATGCTGGTCAGCAGCCGAACTGCTTCACTGAGGTTTCTTCTGTTCGTTTGTCGACTGTGTGCGGTCGTAAAAGAAAGACACAATCTGACATCCAAACATACACTAAACCATAAGATGTAGCCTAAATGTAAAAAAGCTGGACTGGAAGCTGTTAATAAAGAGACTAAATGTAAGTCAGTAATGTTTTAAAGCTCTTTAAAGGTCAGAGGAAAATACACATTACACACTAAATAGTTATTTCTCATATCAGTGCACAGCTTCTCTATGTATTACAGTTAATTAGAGCTTTTCCAGAACACCTGCCAATCTAATGCAACACAAGTACAACAGCTCATCAGTGATGATTATCATGACGTTTATAATGTCGAGTCTTTGTCTGACAGGTGTGAATTCAGCTCTCATCATTTTACACTGGATGTTTATTATGTTGCTGTTGGATTTCATTTGATTCTCAAGTGTTTACAGACTATATATGTTTGTGTCACCTGGGTTTCATTTAACACTTCTTTCACATTTTCTTGCAAGCTGAATACTTTCTGCATTGCATGTAGAACAGATGAGCTCATCAGTGTCATGTTGGAGATTCCAGCTTTTTTTTTTTGGTGGTTTTTCGAGACTTTACGTTAAACCATAATTCTCATTTCCTGCAGACTGATCATATTAAACCATGTGATGCATTTGAACAGCTTCTAGGAAATAATGAGGACAAATAGGCTAAAGATTGTCACACACTTTGGCCGTTGCTCCTGTCAGCTGCAGAGATGCTGCAGTGTTCACACGCTCATGTTGCTCCACTAAGAGCCTCAAATCTGACATTAAAGCTGCACAACTGACCTGAAACCTAAAGTCCTCATGATCACATTAGAGCCTCGATGTAAATGTGTCTGTAATCTAAACAGTAGATGACTTGTTGATCAGCTGAGTGCACGTTTAACACATGCACTATTACCTGTTATAGATGATATTACAGCAACAGTTATAAATGCACTTTTCATTCCTTCATTTCACATTTTTGAGGTTCTTTACTTGAGTATTTACACCTAATACTTCTATCAAACAGCTACTTTGCACATTTGATCTACAAAACATGTGATTGGATTATAAAATATGATGCAATGCTGCAGATTAAACTATTCAGCAGTATAGAAAACACAGCTTTTACTTTAATTTTAATACTCAGGCACTATATTTAGAGAAAAAGTAACATTTTAAATACAGAACATTTACTTGTAATGAAGTAGTTTTTTGCACTGTTGTATTTTTAATTGCACTTAAATGAAACATCTGAATCCTTTTTTCCTTACATCACTGCTTACAAATGTGGTTACAGCTGTAATCAGTGTTTTATTTAGGATGGTTTTATGGCTGTAATTCTTTACTGAAATTATAGTTTTGGTATTTCGTCACAAGTTTTTCATAAGTCTTTTATTCAGTTTGCAGAAATCCTGCATAGGCCAATAATCCAGTTGCAAATCCGGGACATTTTTCATTTTGAAAGCTCGATTTGAAACTCAGGCCTGCAGAGAAATGGATGGAGGAGGAGGAGGGGGTGCAGGGGGAGGTGAAGGGGTGTTTAACCGCCATGCAGCCCTGCAGGAATGGCCTGATCGGTGCTAATGAACTTGGGATGTGCCACCACAATACTGAGCGGCCCCTGGACCATCTCGGTGCCCGGGTTCCCATGCAGCCGATGGAAGAAGAGAGAGAGGGGTGATGGTGGGGAGGAAGAGGAGGAGGGGGAGAGAGGTGGAGGGGGGGTGCTGGATGGTGCACCCAGGCTATTGTGCCCGGTCCTTAGCCCATTAGCCACCACCAACCACTCCGCTTTCCCAAAAAAGAGCTCGAGGCCTGCCTGCCTGCCTGCCTGCCCGGACTCGGTAACCAGGCATCGGTTAGGGCGGGCTGTGAGGAGGGGAGGAGAGAAACAGTAGCCGTATTTAGAGTTTGATCTCCAGGAAAGCGTCCAAAATTTGGAGAGAAAGAAAAGGGGAGCCCGGGACATTGGTAGGCAGGAGAGAGCCCCCCGACAACAAACCGGGGGCTGACAAAGTTGTCTCTTTGGCAGTCGCGCCTCCTATTGAAGCAGTAATTTATTCAAAGGAGATTTTTATCCCCGCGATCTGATTATTATGATAATCAAGTGACCCAGACCCCCTTTCTTGGCTCTTGTCTGCGAGCTCTGGGCTCGGCGGTGACAGTAAAAGCTGATTTGCACGGTCTTCACCCCCTGGTCACATTCCTGGACTCCTCTGTATCAAAGACGCAGACAATGAGAATAGTGGATGTGCGCACTTGATCCAGGCGCATGAGCCGAGGCCGCAGTCTCCGCCGGGGGCTTTGTGTCAAACGAATACTAGTAGCCAGACAAGATTACACGAAACTTTTATAATCCCACATGGGCCCAAAAAACGAGGCTCAAAACGACACACTTGATGTGTGAAACTCCCGAATAGACCCACAATGGAGGCAGCAGAGAGGATGCTGGAAGTGTGCAGATGCTTATGAGCTCCATGTGTGCGTAATTAGAGAATAAAAAAATGAATTTGGACATCAGATTGCATGTTGTGTGAGGTGGGATGGATAATATTAGAGTGATTGTATTTGGTTTAGTCTCAAATCTTAAATCACATGAAGAAATCCAACATGAATGAATCAGATTAGTAGTTTCTATGAGTTAGATTCAGAGAACTTCCATGCTTATTCATCATCACGTCTGCTTTCTTCTCTTTTTTTTTTCTTTTTCTTTTTGTGTGTGTGTGTTAGAGGGTGGAGACAAAAAACAGACCTGCATCGTGTCATAAAGGGGAGGGCCTTGGTGGCGGTATATGTTGTTAGAGCAAGCATGTTTTAAGTTCATATTGCATCTGACGCGAGGAATGGCGAGTGCGAGGGACGGCGCGCGGGCAGCATTGGGAAGGAAGGGAGGGGAGGATGAGAAGGAGGGGGGCGCGAGAGCCACCTTCGCGGGAAATAATGGGGATGATAATAAAAACAGGGGGGAAAACCCGCTCGAGGGAAGCTGAATGGATGGAGCCAGAGAGACGTCACGGCCAGCCGCAGCCATGAAGACCGTGTGGTCCAACCTCCGGCAGCTCAGTTGCTCTCCATCTGCCGAGCTGCTCGCTTCTCGGTTTAGGAGCTCGGACTCTGCAGCAGCTCTCAGGCGACGTCGTAAGTATGAAATATAATCTGTGTTTTTCTTCAAATGAAGGGGGGGGGGAGAAAAAAAAAAGAAGCTATAAGCAGGTGCGGAATAACCGGTTAGGATAACGAAGGAAACGCACGTTTGCATCAACCTGCACACGTAACGGAGCAGGATGCGTGGATGTGGCGAATATGGGCGATGAGTGTTTGAGCAGCAGGTCCTCAGCTCTAAATTTAATAGCGTTTTTTTTTATATTTATGTGTCTTTTTTTTCTCTGTCTTGACGCACTGAGCAGTGTGAAGTAGGAGGTGTGAGATTTCCTCCAGAATAGCAGCTTGTTGGGAGCTCATACACGGAGATGTGGAAACATATTGCTCAGCACAAAATATGCACATCTTGTCTTTTTATTTAAGGTTGTATTTCCTAAACTGGGTGCAGGGATATAGGGATTAAAATAATTATAGTTATTTCCTTTTTTTCTAACATGGAGTAGGCTGTGGAATAGTGCTCAGGTCCAAGTGAAAGGTCACAGATGAACAAGCAGAAAGAAACCGTGCACTCTGCTGCTCAATGATGAAATATATCAGTGAAAGAGCAACTTGTAATTGTACATGCTTTGGCGCTGCTTTGCTTTGAGGGGACAACTCCTCTTTTTCACAGCATCATGACGCATTGTGCACAGGCTTTATATGCGCCATCCACACTGCCACAAAGGCCAAAAGGCGCTTCTAGCCCCGATTTTCATTTCTCATACACACCTCCAGGCACATAGCAGGGTCACTTCCACAGCTCTGCTGGCTGTGGCAACGAGAGCAAACACAGTCAGGCAACATATGGCAACAAAACCCACTCAATTTGACACGATCCGGGTCTGGGGACAGAAAGAGAAATCCTTTTTTTCCCTATCCCCTTTTCCCCCAAATTAAGCCCTCGCTGGAATCTGTATGCAGCCATGTGGCTCAGATATGAGGATTGCCAGCAGACAGGCCTGCAATGCATGTGTAATAAGACAAAGTGGTGGCTTTCACACCCATAGTCGTCGGATAAAGGGATCACAAGGCCAAATATCCAGTCCACACGTGTGCGCAGCGTACGAGGCCTGTGCCGAGAACACGTGTGCACCCCCCCGGACACACCGGGGGAGAAAACAGAAGCTCTGAGGAAAGGTTGGAGCAAAAAAAAAAGAAAAAAGAAAAAAGAAAAAACTGGGATTATGCAACGTTTCACATGATGAATATGAGAGTATTAATGTGTATGCATGCAGGGGTCAATGCACGAGGAGAGGCAGGAAGCAGGGCACAAAAAGCATCTTCATCTCTAAACTGGAAATTTAATCTAAATTTAAGTTGGACATATTTTTATTGATTTATTCATTGAACTAGTTGCTTCACACACGCACACACACACACACACACGGAGATACAGTTGTGTGTGTGTGTGTCTGTGTGTGTGTGTGTGCCACTGCAGTGTGGAGTTTACTAATTTCGCAGAAGCCACTGACTGTCTCCCTTTGTGTTGCAACATAAAGACGACAGGTTGAACATTATGTTATAGTTTTACATTATTGTGACATTTCTTCAGTTTCATTACAACAACAGCAGTGATGTGCACGAGCTGCTGAGGCTTCACACGGCTCAAATCTGCACCTTTTCACGCCCATTTAAATTATCTTTAAAAAAAAAAATCTTTTCCTCGAGGAAGGACATATGCAGTTTGTTGATTGTCTGCACTGTTTGAAGCTCCAGTTTGTCACATTTGGCTCCTCTCGTGCTGTGTAGTCCATTTGAACAATAAAATGATCGTCTCTTTTTTCCAGGGATCCCTGGAGAGACATTCAGCGGCCTCACAGCACATCGCTCACTGTAGGTAATACCAGCTCTCACATCACACACAACCTTCATAAGTTGCATATTTGAAGGAATTATATATATTATATATTTGAAGAAATAGAATATGAGATGGTGCAGTTAGTGTAACATTAGGTTGCACTAAATTTGCACATTCAAATACAGATTTAAGGTGGAATATTAATTATGATACGAGTTAAAGTTTTATTGATGAATTGATTTATTTTGATGAAAACAGCTACAGGCTAAAAATTTACTACTATTTTGTCAAATTCAAACAATATCAGGAATATTAAGCAGCTGTAGTTTCATTACACACAGGACGCATTGAAAATAGACTTATTTATCCAAAATATAATCATTTCCACCAGTCCCACACTCTACATTGTGGCACACTGTGTGTTTCTATTTGACATGAACTCAGCCTTTCTGTCATGCAATTTATATTTCAAAAAAATACACGTATCCACCTTTAAATATTGCTTTAACACGTGCGTAAAACACTTTATGTCGTGCGTAAAAACTCGCGTGTAGCCTTTGTTGTAACATTTAATCTGAGAATTCAACTTGTGTCATGAAAATGGCGGATAAAGAAACGCTTTCCCCCGGATCTCACCACGTGCTTTTAAATCAGATGATAACCAACGAGATTTCATAATAGGAATCAATTTCTTGGTAATCAGCTCTGCACCTTAATTATTTCCAATTAGAGGCGCTGGATTTGTTGACGTCATGCGAATCCTGGCCAATGGCAGAGCCCGATTAGGTTAGTTTAAATGGGGGAGAGAGAAAGAGAAGGGATGGAGCTCGTGAGATACCTGAAATGTGTTTTTTGGGGGGGGGGGGGGGAGTTGTGTCTGAGCTCTGAGTTAAAGAAAAGACTTCCGGCTGATTGACACACTGCGGTTCACACACACACACACACACACACACACACACACACACACACACACACACACACACACACACACACACACACACACACACACTGTTCCTGGTTTAAACTTCTGCAGAAAAGAGACACTTAAGAATCTCTTCAAGCGTCTTTCTTTTAACTCACCGCGTCAGTAATTTCCTGCTTCAAATGCCTCATGAAAGACGAACATTGTAAGGATTATAAAAAAAACCCCACAAAAAACCCCAGAAGCCAAATATTGAAAATTATATTAATTTATTAGAATTATATAACAGCAGCACAGTCACGAACAAGCCAGTGTTAATGAAGGGACTATTAATGATAATGGGGAAAGAAGTGCAATCTGCATGTAATTATCTTTCTCTTTATCCAGCTTGGAAATTGTGGAAGAGAGAAAAAAAAAACTGATCTAAAACGAGTCATAAAGTTCACAGCAGCGATTAAAAATGTTAATATTAGTATTGCATCATACTAAAGCAAAAATAGTATTGTGATGAGTTGAGTTAAAAAAACCAAAATCAAGCCATGAATTAACAGCAAATTTAATTATATGATCTTTTTTTTCTCTTTTTTAAAAAAAAAACAGGAAACAATTAATTTAGAATAGAAGATTCTCAAATAACTGTAGTTGAATATCCAAAAATGTTGCAGGTTATTATTGTGTTTAAATACTATAAAATATAATATTATAAATAAATAATAATTACATCTGCCCATAATTAGTGGAAAATTGTGGCTTTTATTAATATTTTATAATTTACACAAAACAATATGAATGATCTAAAACTACTCATCGTTCATATGACTGAGCAATTCATGAAGTTAACATGTTAACGTGTTTTTACATGTATGACTGCAGCTGTGTGTGTGTGTGTGTGTGTGTGTGTGTGTTTGTGTGTGTGTGTGTGTGTGTGTGTGTGTGTGTGTGTGTGTAGATGTGTGTGTGTAGATGTGTGTGTGTATTTATACAAAAGGTTGTTTGTTTCCTCTGAAATCGTCTGCAATTACGTATCTTACCACGTCCACACACACACACACAGTAAGGTACATATGTGTGTGCGTGTGTGTGTGTGTGTGTGTGTGTGTGTGTGATCCGGTGCAGCAGCAGCAGCAGCATTCTGGGAGCTGAGGCATTTCTCTGCTCTCTCAGGGCCTTGCTTTGTCCTTGTGGATTGAAACAAAGCACCTTGACGAAGCTGTGTGTGTGTGTGTGTGTGTGTGTGTGTGTGTGTGTGTGTGTGTGTGTGTGTGTGTGTGTGTGTGTGTGTGTGTGTGTGTGTGTGTTATGATGACAGCCTTATGAACGGCAACAAAACACCTTCTTTAAAGAAAAAAAATTAAAAAAAAGAAACACACACAGATTGAGACAGTAGAAGAAGAACACCGTTTGTTTATTGTAACCTGGAGGGAGAACAATGCCAGTGTGATGTGTTGTTTGCTAACAGTGATGTAGCCATCGCTGCTAATGCCAGTCAAGCCGTGCAGAAGTGTTCAGGTTTGGGGTGTGTGAGTGTGATGGAGGGGCGAGAATATTCTCTCTGCCTCACACTCTCTTTCTCTCTCTTTCTCTCTCTTTCTCTCTCTCTCTCTCTCAATATCTCTCCATCTCTCTCGCCTTTCAGTCAGTAGAGCTTTACTTAGCGTTGGTGGGGGAGGAGCCTGCCACAACAGGGATCTGGGCACACAGAGAAGCTTTAATTAGATGGGGCCTTGTGCCATGTGCCACCACAGCATGTGTGAGAGGGAGTGCGTGTGTGTATGTGTGTGTGTGTGTGTGTGTGTGTGTGTGTGTGTTACAGCATTGTCTATACTCGTAAATGTGAAGATGTGTTTCGTTTAGCTTTTTTTCTGTTTTTTGTGGATATTTCTGAGTGTAAAATGATATGAGCTGTGCTTCATGTTCTGATAAGGCTGAGTGTATTTATATTACATCACTGTGAGAGTAGAAGTTAAGACGTTTTTTTCTTCTTTACATGCGCGTATGTACAACTTAAATCAACTTGGCTTTGATGCCAACCTCGAGCACTGGCCGCTTGCTATGGCATCAGATAATGTAAATGAAGATAAACTAGTTTCTTTTGTAGTGTAACAGCCAGCTTCTTCTTTTAATTTAAAAATGCATTTGGGCCATGGCGGGGGGCGCCGTTAGAAGCCATCACCCTCCTATGGAGCCTGTCAGCGGGTGAGGCGGGTGCACCATAGGGACGGGCGCCATGGGCCGAAGAAGGGGAAGGTTGGCAGCGTAGCTGGTTTGGACTGGTTTGAAAACTTGCGTATATTTTTTTAAACTGGTGCCTCTTTCTGATTGTCTGACTTTAGGGAGTTTCTATATAGAGACGTTACCTGCGGGCCAATCATAGCCTTCGACGTGCAAAGCGAGGTCTCCGATTGGTCGAGGCAGTTTGAGGGGGGGCTGAGGGGGCTGCTTGGTAATGTCACAAAATGAAGGGTCAGGACATTTAAGAGCCACTGTAGGTTGAGGGAGGAAAAAAAAAGGCCCCGAGCCAGAAGAGTAACGTCTTTGTTCGGAGTTGGTCTTCACAGCCGTTAGATTTTTTTGACGTTTAAACTTTGTTCATTTTTTATATAAATTCAAATTCTCCCAAGTTAGTCTCTAATCCTTCAAATCATGCACAATCAAAGAGATGGAGAGATATAATCATGATTTATTAACAACTTTCTCCTTTGCTTATAGGCCAGAGTCTGGCCCATGTTACTCCGCCAGCAGCTTGAGAAGGATGGGTAGCCTTAGGGGTTGGTTGTTATCTTTGGTTATCTAGCTGTATGAGTGATGTACATTCTTCATAAAGCTAGATAACCGAAAGTAACAAGAATCCCATTACACTCCTGAAAAGGCATGAAGACCCCAAAAAAAAAAAAAAGAAGCACAAACTCTGCCACAAGAACAGCAACATGACGGAAGAACACGGACAACGTTTAAAAAGGACGTGGGGACAGAATTCAGCAAAGGTAAGGAGCATGATATGATTTTGGTCTTTTTCACTGTTTTAAAGGTTGATTGATTGTATGTGTGAATGCATGTATGAGTGCAAATCTCAGATCACAAGGCCTTCAGATAAACCTAACTCTACTGTGAGGCTTTTGTCTATACTTGGTGACTCAATTTATCAATATTTAGATGGTTGATAGGCGTGTAGATGAACGGGACATGGCGGTAAATGTTCCTCAGAGCTCCGTGCAGCCAGCGGCAGTGATCCATAACAGTACGGTTTGTGCAACAGGATCACTTTTAATCTAATAAGCCCCATGATCCTTGTGTGTGGGGCTGCATGCAGGGGCTTAGCCTTAGTATCACATGGCTGGGAGTGACGGCCTTGTTGAAAAAGACCCGGACTGATTCACCAAATCCGGTGGACTTTGACAAGTCGTTTAACAAGTCGGTGTTGGCTAATCAGTTCGCTGGCCGGTTTCGGTCAACGCTCTATTCAATCGGCTACATAAAATTCAGCTTTACTGCTTCTCTTGCATCTTTGGCTTCAAGAGAACATGCAATATGTAAAGAATGTGGGCCTTTCATATCATAGGAGTTGCATACGGTGCTATGAATTATACATATGTTCTGACTTGGATGGGATTGTGCAAGTTAAGAATGCTCCCTCCAAGTTAATCCGGGCTCCCAACGCCCCGCCGGCATCTAAGCGAACAGACAAGAATTTGTTTGAGGCCAGTTTTGTTAAGTTAGCCGTTGTTGATTTTTTTTTTTTTCCTCCTTCCCACCTACTCCTTTCTCCCTCTTGCATGAAAAGATGTTTGATTTGGGGTCCTGGCCGTTGTTTGATTTGACGTGACAGTTGGCTTGGTTGTGAATGGGCCGTGGCAAAGCCTCCATTGCATGAGGTGCTACCATGTGGAAAGGCCTGATGGGATCTCACTGAATGCCGCTGTGTGTGCGCGTAAGGCTCCGATGGGGGGAGTGGTCCAGGGGCAATCAAGCAGAAAGTGCCCCCAGTGACGAGATCCATGAGCGAGGGAAGGAGAACAATCTCAGCCTTTAGGTTCTTTGCTCAAGCTCATGGTGAGGAGTAATTGGTCAATCAGATCTTCAACCTCAACGCCTCTGATGGCTGATTGAAGGTGTGATTTCTTTTCTGCCCATCAAAGCTAGAGGGTAACTCCAGCTGGGAGAGGCCACTAAGGATTGTTCCCAAGGTCTCAAAGCTTTGGAGCTACATGGCTAGCAGTGAACTCCAATTGTAAAACATATTCTACATGGCGGTTTGCTGTCTCAACATGGCTCAACCCAAGCATCAACCTCGAGTTTGGATATATTCAGCCTGACATGGTACAAATTCTGACCAGTGGTGCAAGGCCCAAGTGAAATTCCTAAAAAGCGTGTTTGGCAACCAAACCTCGCAGTGTCAATCTCTTCAAGCCCTGCAGCTATGCCTGCCTGCCTGCTGCATTGCAGGTGCTGAGTGTGACATTTGAGCTTTGGGCTCAGCGAGTAAGAAAGAGGAACGAGAGCCTTGACAGGAAGTGACAGCCGGAGATGTCACCTTCTGGGATGGCAATGTAGTGCCTGGTTTCCTCTCTATTGTAATGTTATCGCCACTGTTGATGTTTTTATTATAGGGTGGTATAGTGTGATTGTGAATGTCCAATCTCCGTGCATTTTGCATTTACACATTTTAAATGTTAGAAAGGCACAAAAAAAAGAAGCCAGATTTTGAGCAGTGCAAAGATAAGTTGTCTCCTCTTCCTCTTCCTTTTTGTGTCAGTTACAGTGTTGAGGCTAAATGGGAACTGAAGTCTTGGACAGATTGTGTTTATACCCTAAGCAGTGCCCTGGGAGACACATGTCATGGTGCAAATGCTTTGTGCTGGCTCTGTGTGTGGCACAGTTATATCACTATCACTTCACACTGGGGACCCCAGAGTAGAGACTGTCTTAGCTTCTGCCTCCCTGAAAATGGCACAGAGATGGGAGAGTTCCTAAAAACCACCTTAGGGCCTTTTCTCTTTCTCTCTCTCTCTCTCTCTCTCTCTCTCTCTCTCTCTCTCTCTCTCTCTGTGTCCCATGGCAGCGACTGAAATAGAAAGAGAGTGCAAAGAGAAAAAAAAGGGTGAAGGAGGAAAGAAGGTAGGGAGAGGAAAGAGGAGGAGGTGGGTGGTGGGTTTGTCTTAGCTTTCATGCACTAGGCAAGCAGATTTAGACTCCAAGTGTCAAATAGAAAAACAGCCATTGTGGTTGGGTCCTACTTGCCCCCCCACCAGTAGACTTTACAGTCAATAGAGCTAGTCCACTTGTCACTGAGGGACAATGCCCCCCTTTGCCTCCCTTTCAGCCCTGGCGGGTCCGAGCAGCCAGACAGTTTTCTGAATAAGACCCAGTGATTCTTGCCCCCTTTTCTCTGCCTCTCTTTCTCTTGACGGAACACACCAACAGGGTTTGGAAAATGGCTTCGCTGTTGGGCCAGAGCAGAAGGCCAGACCCTGTTATTTTCTACAACATTGGCATTCCCTCCACCCCTTCACGCTCACAGAGAAATGAATGTATCTTAGGCCGTTGCAAAAGTCAATGGGCCTCCGCAGACAAAGGAGATTAAGTTTGGCAACTTAGCAGTAACAGGTGTACTTTGACTGCGCTCGGACCACAT
Source organism: Scomber scombrus (assembly GCF_963691925.1). Classification (NCBI taxonomy): domain Eukaryota; kingdom Metazoa; phylum Chordata; class Actinopteri; order Scombriformes; family Scombridae; genus Scomber; species Scomber scombrus. Next base: position 29,983,326 of record NC_084976.1, on the reverse strand, counting down.
AGGGGGCGACTGCGGTTGTCTGACCCGTTGCTCTGTTTGCCTCGCTGTTGGTTTTGACTTCTGCAGAGATAAAGATGAAATTTGCTTTTGTGCTCTCAGACGACAAGAACGCTTCAGACCTCGCCGGCTTAGAAGTTTCAGTCGAGAGTGTGTTTGGCCCAGCTGTCCAGCATCGCTCTCTCATCATTTTCTCTGCCTTTGAAAACGTAGCTGAGTTTTTTTTGCCACATTTCTCCAGTGATTTGCCAAGTTTGCTCCAAAGGGATCCTGCAGATAATTTTAGATCTCGAGCTGTGCTCACCCAAGGGAGCGAGTTAAGGGTAAACAATGCGGGCACACAGAGGAAGAAAGAAATATCAGAGTGCGGCACAGCGCTGAAGCATGAATACAATTTCACATTTAGAACGGAGACAGTGATGTTTTAAGAGGGGAAAATCTATCAAAGAGAATGAGTGAAGCCCTTTTCTATCCATACCTTCAGTATTTTCAACCACAATAAATCGAGCCATTCAGCAGCAGTACAAACAGAAACACTCTCAAAGCCAGAGCAAAACAGTGCATGCATTTGTTTGTTTCAGTCGTTAATAAAGCTTTTACCGAGAGCCTCTGTCCTCAGAAAAAACCCATTCTGGTGAAATGACTTGGCAAAGCATTGATGAAGGGTCTGTTCAGACTGAAGCTGCTCCCACTGCCATTGTCTAGCTCTCTCTCACACACCTACGAGTCCAGAGTAAGCACACAATTTCATTGTTGCGTGAGCTGTTAATATCAGAGGCTTCACAATAGAGCCCATTCGCCATATTTGCATAAGGCACTTTTCCAACAAGGACCCGGAGAGGGCTTGAAAGCTGGCCCACTCCAGTGCCAATGGCAAAAAAATGTCAAGTGCCAATTAGGAGAGGTTTGCCACCATTCAGCGGTACCCCACCCCTGTAGTCCTTCCCCTCCCTGCTTACCCACCCCAACTCTCTCACACTCCAAGTCACCCCTGTTTTTTACCACCTTATTCCAATTTCAGACATAGCCTTCCCCTACTGACACCCACAGACAAAAGCTGGCTCCCTCCTCTGCTGGCTAATGGAGGATCCTTTCTGCTAGGCTCGGAGTATTAGCAAAATCAGACAGCGCGCTCCCTTCACCGATTAGTCAGCTTTCTTTGTTGATTTCTTTGAATAGAAGGGGTTCAGGAACTATGCGGCTAAACCTGTGAGATACAGATTCCACCTGCTAGTGAATATTGAACTTAGCAAGCTGGCTACATTGTGCTACTTTGGTCGTAGACTCTCAGGTTTGCATGGGCAGGTGTGGGTAAATTGAGGGAATAATTTTAGTTAAGACAGACGCTGATTTCAAGCAATTAAAAATAACCCCTTTTATCTTCCATCTACAGTAGTCCGTCTGTGTTAGTGCTAATAGCCTTTAGCCACCTAATAAGTTAGTCCTGCTTGTTATTTTTGCACTGATGCACAAACAAATACACAACATCCTATTATGAGAAATAAGGCTGCAGTCAGAGACTATTTAAATTGAGAGAGCTGATGTTGAGTCAGCTGTTGGGGCTAAAAAAGAAAATGCACAATAACACTACAGTTGGATTTACCAGAGCTACGTCATATCCAAGTTAGCTTAATTGGTGAGTGTCAAAAATGCTGAACAGCTGTTCACAATTTCACCGATGCTGAAAATGCAGCATGATTCCCACCAATGCTTCATCAAAGCTGGCAAATGTAAGGTACGGCATTATGAGAGGAGTGTAGAACGGTGTCAATGCGCTGAGATTTACGTCAAATTCTGTTTACATTGGGAAAGCCTTGACTACAAAAGGAAGACACATCAAATGAATAAAAAAAAAATAATTCAAGGATACAGCAAATTATAAATAAAAAAAAATGCTGTAGACACAATATAAAAAGATAAGCGTGTTTGCCCAATTGGGCTACTGTTGTTTTCCACAGAGCATTTACCTAACTTACCGCCTCCTGCCACTCAAAAGGATTTTTTTCTCTTGTCCCTTTTTCTCTTTCATTCTTTCATTCAATCTCTGTGTCGAGTTTTTTTTTTTTTTTCTTTCCCACCCTTGATTCTCAGATGGTTGGATCTGATTTGCATGCATTTGCATAATGAAAGTCATTTGCATGCTCAGGGGCAGACTGTACCATGAGAACAGACATGAAAAGGTGTGTGTGTGTGTGTGTGTGTGTGTGTGTGTGTGTGTGTGTGGGTATCATGTGTGTGCATTTGTATGCTTCCGTGAACTATACATGTGCGTTTTGATGGATAAACCACGTTCTGAAATTTTTTCTTCTTGCCCTCTGATTTCCTCTCCTGGTTTTGTGTGCAGGCTACCACCAACACCACCACACCACTGAGGGAAAGCTGGCAAAAGGAGACTGAAAAACAGAGAAGAAGGAGGAGGGGGTTGCTGTTGATTCTGCCCTCCCTCTCTTCTCGCCCTCCTCTGCATCGCCTCTCCTCTCCCCTCCTCCTCCTCCTCCTCCTCCTCCGCTCCATCCTCACCAGACTGCCCCTTTTTCCTGTACAGCGAGACGCAGCCCGCGCCACCATCTTAGAGCAACGCTGGCATGAAATGGAAGTGGGAAGACCAGTCAGTGCAGGTAACACACCAAACCCACTGCGCCCGCCATGTTGCATCTTTCCACCGGCGCCGCCTCGACCCTCCATCCTCCATCCTCTCTTCTTCCACCTCCCGCGTGCCCGCGCTCCCCTTCTCTCCAGCAGGCTGTAGCCTCCGTTTTAATCACCTCGGATGCGTTTGTTAATTGCTAGATTCACGAGCTGATGGGAGGAGATGGGGGGGGGGGGGGTGAGCTGATGTGGGCGGGGCGTGTTTTTGTATGTGTGTTCACATTAAATCACTCTGCTCTCAATGCCTCTCTCAGGAGGCTTTCAGTGGGCATCTGTCCTCCGAAGCGCCATGTTTTCTTTCCCGTTTGGGAATTCTCGTGCCATCCACCAATACGTGCCCTGACATGGCGGCGGCTGCCATTTTGGGAAAAACGATACAAACTGTGCTTCTTGGACAATACAGGGGGCACAATCCATGACTCTAGAGAGTTCAGCATTATAAGATATGCAGAGACAAATGGTAGAAGGCTTTTAAATGTGATTATTTTTGCAGGTTTGCTGTAACAGAATAGATAAATAGAAAGATTCAAAAGCTCTCAAATGAGGTCAGATGAAATGTCAAGGTGGGCACATCTGTGGAGAGGAGACTGATGATATCCATGAGCCACTATTCACATTCTGATACACGGACACTGCAGCGTATAACCTCTACCACAAAGCAGCAGAGACACCGGCAGAGAGAGTGAAATAATAGAGAAGAGATGGTGAAGAAGGGAGAAAGTGAGACCTTGAGAGGCAAAGTCTCAGTGCTGGAAAGGATTTCTTTGTGCAAGTGGCAAGTGTTGGAGGGCAGTCGGTGCTCAGACAAGTCGAGTATTGTTCTCCCTGAGCGAGCTCGTTGTAGCGCAGCATTATTCCGACCGGGGAGCTCCCAACTTTGAAAACCGCTTAAACCAAAACACCAATTAGCGTCGGCTGGGCTTGATTAAGTAAGGCAGCCGGTAAACAATGCACGCCATTGTCCCTCGCAACAGAGAGACCTCCCTTTGTTTGTGTCTGTGGTGTGGAGGTCAGGGAGACAATGCTAATGCTAACTTACAGTAGGGTGCCAGTGCATGGAGCTAACAGACTGCTAATACCCCCTGTTGGGTGAAGGTGAGAAGAGAAATTGAGACTGTTGCAAAACACAAAAAAACATCATGTCGCTGAAGGTCTAAAGTGACTTTATGAGAGAAACTCAGAGCTGGAAATCAATTTAGAAAAGTTTGAAAAGTTTCTTATTGAGCTAAAACTTTATTCTTTCATTTCAACGCTGATTTCAGGCGTTTACAAAGCGTATACCTTTAATGATACCAGCTTTCAAATGAGGTCAAGACGAGCTTTGTGAATTAATATTTTTGACGATGCAAGCTTTATAACGGCAAAAGCGTCGCTTGGCTTTCCCTGAGAAGTGCTGTGGTAACTGTGTCAAACCTAAAGCGCACTAATCACGGCCAGGCCTCCTTTAACAGGTGGTAGATTGAGCAAAAGGGGGCTGGAGCCGTTCTCAATTTACTGTGTAAATTATGCAGAGCCCAAAACAATGCAAACAGTAGACAGTGGAGTGGCTGGCGTTGGCTAATGAGATGATGAGAAGCCTGGGAGGGCTGGGAGCTAGTCGAGGTGAGGGGGTGGGCACGGCCGGCAGCTTGTGTCTGGATCTGTTTGTGTGTGTGCGTGTGTGTGTGAGAGTGTGTGTGAGGGTCTAGAGGAGCTTTGGCAGGGGAGCAGACACTGTCCCGTCTGTGCAGACCCCACCGTCAGCACCCCTCCTACCCAGTCTGAGTGCTGCAGAAGGAGGGGAGGGTTAGCAGGCAGCTGGGGCACCCTGCCCCCATTGCTCTGGCGAGAGCACCAGCCTTGGGAACCTCTGTGGCAGGGGTCCCCCCCAACACTGGCACATAGGGGCCCCCCAAAAGTCTGGCTGCAACCCCCCATCACTACCAATCCCCTCCTCCCTCTTGTCTCACCAAACCACCACCACCCCTCCCACCCTAATGTGAGGCTGGGGGCCTGGGAAGGACTTCAAGTTCACGGCCAGACCTCCTATTGAGCTGACAGCCTGACTGTTTGCTCAATTCGGCTCCCTATTCAGAGCCGTGCTGGAGGGGGGAGCGTTGAGAAAAGGACTGGAGGATGGGGGTAGGAGGTGTTTCTAGATGGGACACCGTAGCACTGTGATAGCTATTCATTCAGCAAGGGGGAGACAAGTAAAGAGCGAGGGGAGAGAGTGAAGAGGGATGCGGGGTTGAGACGGGGTGCATAAATAAAAAGTGAGGAATCCAGGCTCAAAGTTTGCTTTGAGCAGTGTGCGCCTCTCTCACACTCTTTTAGACTCTTAATTACCGGCGCCTTCCACTTTTTTCTTTCCCTTTCTCCTCCACACACAGACACACACACACACACACACAGACACAGACACACACACACTCCTGAACAGACACACACACAAAATCGCAATCATTCTCATCATCCTCTCTATCCCCTGGTTTTATTAGGCCACATGCTGGGGCTGTAAATTTACCATTAACAAGCTTATTCACTGTAGTCCTCTCAACAAAACAAGACCATGATGCCAATAACTCAAAGCGACACCAATACCCGAAACTGCCTTTTATACCACCAACCTCCGCTGTTAGCCCCTCCCTCCCTCCCTCCCCCACCTCCCCTACCTCCTCCTCTTCCTCCCTCCAGGCTGAGTGCAACCGCTCTGATCAGCGTTGCAATGCTAAATGCCAAGGCTAACGTGATGCTTGCTAATAGCCCAGACGATGCAAATCAGCACCGATGGTTGTTGATTTCCCGCCGCTAAGCTGCACGGCTGCATTATCGGTTCACTTTGCACTCGGTGACCCGATGTAATATTTTACTGTAAGTTGCTTGTCTGAGCTGCTTGAAAATGGAACAAAAAAAGGAGTGTTTGATAACCTCTGTGAAGTCCAATTCAGCCTAGCTTAGGGTGTGTCACATGCTTCCTCTTTGTATTAGCAGCTCGTAGCGTACCAGTCTCCTCTTAAGGCCTTTCAACTTCAGCCTCAATCCCTTCAGCTGGTTCATGAAGCTGTTCTTACCTCGGCCTGATTTAGGACACAGAATAAATACCCCCAATAACTTATTCTTCTATGTTTAAAGAACAAAGACTTCCTTTGATTCTCTTAAATCGTGCATTCAAGGTTCCACTGTCTAAAAATAATTGTTTGGATAGTCACATGATTGGCCTCGCAGGAATTGACGCTGTATCTTGATGTCATCTTTGTCTTTGCAGGTTAATGTTGAGGATGTGAAGCGGCGGTCGGAGCAGACGACGGGACGGAGGGACGGCGGGACCGTTTGCCGCCTTTCAGCCTGGAGTTAAACGAGGAAGACGTGACTCCTGCAGCGATTTTGGGACATCGCCTTGCTCGTCTCCTTCGTCTTCGCTGCTGCTTCGTGGCGCTTTGTGTGACCCAACAGTCACGCTGGACTTTTGGTATTTTAACCGACTAACATCCCGGTGGACTGTGACTGTGGGAGACAAGGCTCGGACAGAAGACCAGCAGCTGGAGGTGTGGACAAACAGGTCCATACATCTGCTGCTACTCCTGAGCGTGTGGCATTTTTTTTGTAATGATATATTCTTCTCTAGAGAATATTTAACAGTATAACTTAGACATGAAGCAATGTAATGTGTCTTCACTAACATAGGTAGGTCATATTTGATCAGTTGTAGCCCACGTTTTGTTGGATTTGTGTTTATGTTATAGTTGCTAGGACTCAAAGACACGTGAATGTGAGACCCACGGCAGCAGTGAATAATACTGCACTGTGATTGGACGGCTCCATGTGTCTGCTGACACAATGGCGAAGGAGTGTTTTTTTTTTTTTGTTCTTTGTTTTGTCTTAAAACCCGGTTGAGCCCCTTTCATCCTCACTGTGGATCCTTTTTTTTTTTTTTTTTTTTTTTTGGGCTACCAGTTTATAGACATTCCCTCACACAACATGAAGAGAAATGGTTTCGAGGAGCCAGCGTTCCTGTTGTTAATATACTGAAACAGAAATTACAGTCAGTAGTGTGTGAGTGAGTGTGTGACAGATGACAGAATAAAGATTAAGTTTCATCAGTGGATGTATTGAATCTCACATTTGCAGCCTTTCACAGACTCCTCGATTCGACTGTGCAGCCACGAGCCGCAGCCTGAGTAAATGTGGACTCACACATTTAATATTCCTGATGGCAGAAGTGTGTTTGATCAGCAGGAAGTCGCCGAGCAGGGCTCATGGCTGCGTGTATACACAACACACTATACTATTAAAACCTTCCCAGCAGGCTTTGAGACGCAGCAGTTTGGCTCATGGCAGTTACCTGCTTCGCTGTAATGATACATCTTTGGGTGAGACATGACAAATACATTGGCTTCAAACACTGCCTTAATTTCCTGTCCTTGACATTAACACACACACACACACACACACACACACACACACACACCCAAATGCAATAAAGCAAGTACTATCGCAGTCTAATTCATTCTATATTAATTTTCGGGAAGTGGCAAATTTTTTTATTACGATTGATAATCTATGCAAATCTTTTAAATATTACTTTAAACAATCTATGTCTATGCAGTGCTTTTGCAATTGATTCAAGGGAGACTATCTTGGCCTAATTTAGAAAATGTATTCTTTTGATAATCATGCACAACCCAGTGCTCAAGACAATTACTTATCTGCCTGGATAAGCTTGAAATTATGTTTTTAATCTCTAGTAAAAAAAGAAAGAAACTCTTCTGATATCAGTCCAGAGGCATGAAAACCATGAATTGTGGTCTAAAATAATTAAATCGGTTGCACTAAATCTCTTCTTTTCCTTAAATGCAGATGAAACATATCTATTGAGCAATACCTTCCTGTAGTTTATTGTTTTATATAAGAGGAAATGTTGGTGTTATGTAATGTAATCGCTGTGAATGAGTGTTCACCATATGTGCCTTTTGTAAGGAAAACTGTGTTGGAATAGTAATAAAGGTTTACATTGAAAACAATGGAGAAAAAAATGGCTTCTGTTCATGTTTATTATGATTTTATGTTTCTATGTTATTATTTATCTGGTTCATCTGATTAATTCATGTTAAAGTTCAGCAGCCACGTGTCTGCTGCTGGAGTGTCGTTGAGCAAATCGCTGAGCTCGGTCACTGTTGTGTAAATCAACAGTGATGTCACTCAGTGAAATAACATAAACGTGAATGTAAATATATGTCTAATGGAGAAAGGAGGCAGATTGAAGCTTATGAAAGATTTACCCCGATAGCTGGCAGCCTTTCCTTAAACGTTTTGCTTTTATGTGGCAGTCACGTCTGTAGAGGAATAAACTGCAACTCGGCTCCAACATTATGTTACAGCCAAAATGAAAAGATTATCACAATTCCCTTGAGATAAAACAATTTTCAAAACACTATCATGGATGTGGGTTTATTTTCTGTAGCGTTTGGCACGGCGCTACGAGGGATGCAGACAGCAGCAGATCTCTGTCCTGTTTATTGAATCAATGCAAAGATGCTTTCTGTAGTCAAATCCTGACCTCACTGCCGTCACATAGAGGAGTAATAAGTCAATATGCATCCACACACACATGCCGTTAACCTACCGCTTCTCCAAATTTGGGCTGAAACAAAAGAGCCCACTAACGCTTTCATCCTGGATTATGATGCTCTGCGTGCAGCAGCGGTGTTGTGCAGGCCACCGTGTGCAGCCTCAACACTTCCCCTGCGTGATTTGCTGTCTGACACCACATATGGCAACCGCGCCAACACCGACATATGGGCCTCTCACAATTCATTAGCATTGTCATGTAAAAGAGGGTAATCCCACTGTAAAACAAATGAAATGTAACTCCTTTTACAGTACAGGTTGATCACACGGCTCTTTTCTTTTCATTCACCCCCCCCCCCTCTCTCTCTTTTATGAAGTCTCGTGTAATTCAATGAAAGAGGTTTTTTAACGTAGCACCGACGCCCCTTGGGTGTCTGCATCGTCGGTGTGGAGCGGCGGCGGCTTTACAAGCAGCTCTACTCTTGTTTACAGCCGCGCTGCGCATTGAAACGAGCCGTAGTACACATAAACAGCAGCTCCATGCAAATATTACAGTGCCCTTATTAACCAGGGCAGGCTGCAATTACATTATGTCCCAGGCGTTAACATCCAGAGAGCGAGCGCCAGTCCCCCTCGCCCTCAGTGTTTCTTGGCGGCGTTATGGCCCCTCATAATCTGATTCACAGTTTTTGTCAAGCTGCCAAGAGGCGAGTTGCATTAGCCAAGCACTATAGGCCTTAATGAACTGAGTGTCAATGTTAAGCACACTAGAGCAAGCCATAGTGACGGCGTACAACCAGGCTGTCATTTTGCAGCCATGTTGGATCACGGTGTTATAAGTTATAGCTGTTGGGAGGTTTGTCGGGGTCTCTGGGAGAGAAAAGCGAAACCTCCGCCATCCGTCGTGCTCGATGTGTTGAGCATCCTAAAAGTCTGGTGTGTGAGGAGCTGCACTTAAAGAGTCAGGGTGTGGCTTCCCCTTTTTGACATAAAGCACAAAATGGCTGCTCGCTACACATCTAATCGTCACACTGAAGGAATCAGATTTCAAGATGGCGTCGCAATCACATTAGCATCGCTTAGATCGGATCGGATCATTAGAAACTAGGAAAGACCGCAACGTTTTGATGGATAAGAACAGAAGGGCCGGTAGTGAGTAGAGGGGGGGGGTAGGGGGTCCAAAGTGGGAAATGGCGGGTTTTGGTGCACGTCCAAGGTTTAGGAACTCGGGTGCTGCTCCTTTCACAAGTTCCTCAGAATCGTCATTGGTATGCAGGAATGCGTCCCTAGGAGGCCGTTCTGTGTGATTTCGGAGGGAAACGTGTCTTGCAACCGGTCGCTAGGACAGAGGATGTGTGTGTGTGTGTGTGTGTGTGTCTTTGGTTCCGACCGTGGTCAGTGCCAAGAAAAAATGGGCGTCCGTCCAGATCTGTCCACCTTTGTGAGCCGACTCCCAGCAACTCTGTTCACTGAGCAAAGACAAAATGGCTTCGGATGCGTTTGAGGCGACGTCGCCCTGCGAAACGGTCCGATTATAATAAATATAGATAATGAATAAAAGGCGTGTGTTTGTGTGCGCTGAGCTTGATTTTCTCGGGGGGAAGATTAACAAGGCTTTCCAGATACTCGACCCGTGCAGTGATGGCATTGATGGAGTGACGCTTTGAGTCTCTTGTGCACATAAAAGACACAAGTTGTGGTTTTGGACGCTCACACATGATCCTCTTCCGAAGGCGCTCTACTGAAAATGATTTCTGTATTTGAGTATTTGAATAAATAACCAGAATAATGAACTATTTGTGTTCGGTTCTGGTATTCTGTGCTGCAGGTGAAACAACCACATAAGCTGCATTTGACTTGTTTTAATCAGGGAATGTTGCTGCTTTCAATCCCAGGATAGAAGATATCTGGAGGTCTTACGAAGGCCTAAGCTGGCAAACAAAGAGCCTTAAATCCTAAATCGACTCAATCCGGCCAAATAAGCTTTGATTTGGATATTTGCAGGTCAAATTCCAAGAGGTTGAAATTCTTATAGGTTGAAAAGTGAAAGTTTTTTTAGGTTACAAGTTACAGTAAAGTACTTTTTAGTCAGACCCTGTACTCTGTTTAAAGCTACTTTATACTTCTACACTCTCAAATATTCCACTTTTTACTCCATTCATGTATCTGAAAACCATAGTTACTCCACAGATTAAGATTTTTAAGTATAAAACAGGATTATGTTATAAAATAAGAAGCATTGTTATGGATTAAACATCCCAACAGATTAGTCAAATAATCCTAATCTCAACCAGCTAACACTAAAAATGCTGTTTAAATATGAAAGCATCAAATAATCTAACATATAATAATATAACACTAACATGAACAGTACTTATTTTTAATACTGATAGTTATAATAAGACTTTTATATTTTTTAATCTTAGGCTTTTACTTGCTAATAAAGTATTTTTTACTTTATGATATTAGCACTTTGACTTAAATGAAAGGTCTCATTACTTCTTCTCCCTCTGGTCTCAACAGCATTTCAATATTTCACCATGTAGTTAGGATCTGATTCACACTGAAATATAATAATTAAAATGCTGCTAAAGGAATAAATAAGGTAAAAAAAACCTCTCTCTCTCTTTTCAACCTTGACATCTCGACCCAATCGGTGCTTACGAGGCACATGACGATGATGTGGAAAACTGCCAAAATGTTTCATGTGAAGTTGCATGTGGGCACAGAGCTTATACTAAACTATAGAAAAGACTGATTCATTCACAACTCACATGTCCAAAGACGTTAGCTTTGTAAGAAAATGTTAATCCTGCTTATTTACCTTGACAGCCGTGCACTTTTTTAGTCCATAATATAACTGTCTGCTCTGCATGTAGGGGCCTGATGTAAGTCCCAACCTGAGACAGAGGAGGGGTTCATCACCTGACAACTGTCATATCTCAAACTCAAGTTGTGTCACTTGCTTGTGGAGGTTTCGTAGTTTCGGTAACAACACTCCACCTCCCTGAAGTAGTTCCTTTGCAAGCTTATGTATTTATATAATGAAGGAGAAATACTCGAGCAGGAGAGGTTAGCAAAACTTGCAGCTCAGACCTGATGAGTTAGACGTCCGGATCACTGAGGATGCTTTTCTTGAAGGAGAGAGAGCCCTGTTGTGGAATGTCAAGTAGTTTGGCCGGGGCGGGTGACTGAAGCGGGAAGTGATTTGACTAATGTTTTCCCTTTCATAGCGCTGCTCTCCACCACGTCCCCCTCTCCGTCCTCCCCAACCGCCAAAACCTCCCCAAGAAAACTTTACGGTGATGTCATTCATATGCAAAACAGGCGTGCTTTCAGTGGGTGAATGCGTGTGCATGCGTCTGTGAGCGAGTGTGTGTGCATGTGTTGCTTGACTGGCTGATTCCATTACTTGAAGGACCATTACACTTGCCTGTCAACAGCCAAAAGACCTGAGAAAAATTAGCAGATTAAATCACTCGGATCCTATCCTCCCTCTCTTCCCTCTCTTCCCTCTCTTCCCTCTCTCCCCCTGCAAGCATCCAGAGCTGTTGTTCACTCCGTCGAGGTGTTTTGACAAAATCGAGAAAAAAAATGTAATGCATCTCTTTTGAAAGTCACATCAGTATTTGATCGGTGACAGGTCCTAATTTTGGCGACAAATCTCTCAAAAATGCCAAAGAAAATAAAAAATAATGATAATGGTGCAGGACACAATGAGAGCAGAGCTCCTGGGAAAGCGAGTTGCTACGAGGCAAAATCCTATAAAGAGAGGGGCGACCGGGAAGACTCAAACTAAACGTGGTTTTACAGCCTTGTAAAATCAAATAACACTGCGACATTTGGGGCTCCAGTACACGTTTATTGATGCGGTTGGGTGAAAGTTCAAATGTCGGGGAGGGTAAAACACATTCACTGTGGGTTCGTGCTTTATTTCCAGTGAATTCATAAAAAACCCTTCGACTGTTTTAATCGCTAAAGTCACGCCACAAACATTGATCCTCATCATAATCCTGCAACAGACAACAAGAGGTTGCATCTAGTTTTACTTATCACAGGATGACAGGAATCCAACAGAGCTTCTCCGCTCATAAAAACAAAGGAATAAATCCAAAGATCCCAGAATGTGGGAATGAAACCCCCTTGGGTCAGATTAACATTCTGGGAAAAACAAAATTCCCCACTGGGGCGTTTGCCACAGACCAGATGGGTGTACCCCGAAAAAATCTGCCACACAGGGGGAAGTGGTTGCAGAAGAAGAAGAGGAAGAAGAGGAAGAAGAGGAGGCTTGGCCCCTGGGGGGGGGGGGAGATGGAGGAGAGAGAAGTGTTGGAGGTTGTGTGAGAGAGAGGGGGCGCGAAGAGTTAATGCCGACAGCTCAACAAAGGCCGCCACCGCCGCAGAGGGCAGAGAGGAGCACGGGAAAAGAGCTAAGGTCAAGGGGAACTCTGGAGGGAAATGGAGAGGAGGGGGGGGAGGGGGGGGGGGGGTTCAAGTTCAAGGCGACTGTCAGTGTCTGCATTTTAACAGCCGCGCCACACCCTCAAAAGTGCTTATACTTCCATTTGCAACAACAACCTGAACCCCCCCCCCCTCTCCCCCACCACATACATCTCCATCAACGTTAAATCTGAGGCTGCACACACAAACACAAACTGGGCATAGTTGTATCAGAGCCACATAAAGGCAAAAGGTAAATGCAAGAAAAAGAGGGGTGGTGGGATTCGTCTGGGGCGGGGCGATATATGTGTGAGATTTTGAACTTGTGACGGCTTCTGTGAGAGAGAGAGAGAGAGAGAGAGAGAGAGAGAGAGAGAGAGAGAGAGAGAGAGAAGAGAGAGAGAGAGAGAGAGAGAGAGAGAGAGAGAGAGAGAGATAGATCCTTTATTGTCATTGTCACCAGTCAGTGCATCATTCATAATAAAAATAAATAAAACAAGAAAATAAAAGTTAAATAAATACTATATATAAAAACAGCCCAACTATACCCACATAAAGTTACATTTTGTCATTGCACGGCTCTATTTCACAGTCAGTTGTAAACAGTATTAATTAATTAGCAGCATTGAGTGTGGTGATAGCTGCAGGATAAAAGCTGTGTTTGAATCTGTTTGTCCTTGTTGTAACTGATCTCAATCGTCTGCCTGATGGCAACAGTTCAAACAGAGAGTGTCCAGGGTGAGAAGAATCCTTTATAATGTTCTGCGCTTTTTTGATGCAGCGGGAACTGTGTAGTTCTTCAGTCATAGCCGTAGCTACCATTGAGGACACCGAGGTCATGTCCTCGGTGTCCTCAATGGTAGCAATGGACGAGACAATTATCCTTGCATCGACGGACCGTCACGTGACACGTACTTGCAGATACCGCTGCCATGTCGAAACGAAAGTAGTCGGCTATAGTCAGCGGTGGAGTGAAGCCTTGAAATCCACCGGTGTCCCAACTGGTTTCCAATTTAACTGGTTTCCTTACCGAACAGCTCCAGCTGTGTAGCGCCACCATCAGCAGATTCGTCAGAAATTCACAAATATACAGCCAGCATATAACTGGAGATTTTTAAGTAGCAGTTATATATATATATAGTGCTCACTGCGGTAGATGTTGAACTGCGACTTGAAAATCGCCAGAAATATGTCGTCTACATTTTGCAAACTGTTCATTCATTGGATGAGCCCTTTTCTCCCAGCAGGCCGTGCTCCATTCCACATTTTTAAGAACAACAAAGAAAATAATATATTGCATTTATAATTTTTTAAATATGCAAACCATGGAAGTTGTAGAATACTGAAATAAGAGTTGATTTAAGTTGCAAAATTGGAAATGATAAGAAGAACTGGACCACAAGAATGACCATGACTGAGAAATGCACAACAAGAAAGCGATATATAAATACATCATGGATTAAATTGTCTTAATATATATGACGTGGTCTTCTTTTGGACCTCGGTATTTGAAAAATCCTGGCTAAGGCCTTGCTTCCAGTGTGGGGAGAGGGCAGCGGAGAAGTTGCACGTGAGAGAGAGAGAGAGAGAGACGTGGTTGGGGTTGCAGTGGTTCGGTGGCTGTGGGGTGTTACAGTATTGACGTTGAAGGACAGGAAATGTTCAGTGACTTGTATGAAATGTGTTTTATATAGAGATGTCTAAGAGTCTTTAGCTCTTTACAGATGGCTTCTGTCTGAAATGCCACAAAACCCTTGAAAGTCAGACATCTAATGGAGACTGACTGAGAGAAGAGATGAGAAAAATGTCCTTTTTTTTCTTCAGATAAAACTCAATGTGTGTTTGAACCTTGTATCGTACAGTTTATCCCTGAAGGAGCATTTTATTCTCTCCTGTCTGACAGTGATTCAAATGTTCAGACAGGAAGTGAAACCAGTGAGAAACCATTTAAATTCCTGTTGGCATTTATTATTAAAAACTAAAAAATCAAACCAGCTATCAACAGTTTGTCATATTGTTCACTGCTGATGTTTAGATAAGGACATTTTACCTTTGTGTCGTCCTCCCTTCCTCCTTCCTTCCTTCCGTCTGTCCTTCCTCCCTCCCTCCTTCTTTCCTTCCCTCCTTCCTTCCTTTCCTTCCTCCTCCCGTCCTTCTTTCCCTTCCTTCCTTCCTTTCCTTCCTCCCTCCCTTCCTTCTGTCTGTCCTTCCTCCCTTCCTCCATCTCACTTTCTTTCCTCCCTTCCTTCTTTCCTCCCTCCATTCCCCTTTTCTTCCTTCCTTCTGTCCTTCCTTCCTCCCTCCCTCCTTCTTTCCTTCTTTCCTTCCTTCCTTCCTTCCTTCATCCTCCCTCCCTCCCTCCCTCCTTCTTTCCTTCCTTTCCTTCCTTCCTTCCTTCCTTAATTCCTTCCTCCTTTCCTTCCTTTCTTCTTTCCCTTCCTTCCTTCCTTCCTTCTTCCTCCCTCCCTCCTTTCCTTCCTTCCTTCCTTCTTTCTTTCCCTTCCTTCCTTCCTTTTTCCTCCCTCCCTCCTTTCCTTCCTTCCTTCCTTCCTTCTTCCTTCCTTCTTCCTCCCTCCCTCCTTTCTTTCCTTCCTTCCTTACTCCCTCCCTCCCTCCCTCCCTCCCAACCTTCCTTCCTTCTTCCTCCCTCCCTTCCTCCCTTCTTCCTCCCTTCCTTCCTTGACTCGAGGACAACAGGAGGGTTAAATAAAGAAGAATATAACTGTTTATTAAGCATTTCTGTGTTTTTTAAGCCTTCACAACATAATCAGGCTTCATTTTAACTTTCTCTCGTCACATCTTAATGAACTTCCTTCTGACTCAAACATGTTGAACGATGAAAGATTTCAGTCATGATTGATTATAGTGTCACCACCACCAGACTCATATCAGGCTTTTATTAGTGATCAGTTGGTCATTAGTCGTCTAAATCTGATATGATGGAGGTTTTTCTCCTTTTTCTCTCCAACATTACAAAGAAAAAAAAACCACACTTCTCTTTATTTTCTTTGTGTGTTTTCTTTTCATTTAATCTCTTACATCCACTTTTCATATAAATACAGCCTTAAATTTTGCAGTGAGAAATATTTAAACGTCTGGATTAAAACGGAGCTAAACAAGCTTGAAATAGAACTTTTTTTATAAACATTTATAGTGCGTATATCAGTGGTTTTTGTGCTTCACACTGAAATATAAACATCTAAATTTAATCTAAACATCTAAAAAAATGATAATTTTAATCACATTTCGCCCAGTTTGAACAAAAACATCTAGATGGTCTTTTAACCCGCAGCCATTTAACCCTCCTGTTGTCCTTGAGTCAAGGAAGGAAGGAAGGAAGGATGGAAGGGAGGAAGAAGGAAGGAAAGGAGGGAGGAAGGAAAGAAGGAAAGGAAAGGAGGAACGGAGGAAGGAAAGGAAGGAAGGAAGGATGGGGAAAGAAAGAAGGAAGGAAGGTAGGAGGGAGGGAAGAAAGAAGGAAGGAGGGAGAAAGGGAAGAAGGACAGAGGAAAGAAGGAAGGTATAGGGGGAGGAATGAAAGAGAGAAAGAGAGTAGGAGGGAGGGAGGGAGGAAGGAAGGAATGAAGGAAGGTAGGAGGGAGGGGAGGAAAGGAAGGAAGGTAGGAGGGAGGGAGGGAGGAAAGAAGGAAGCAGGGAGGGAGGGAGAAAGGAAAATAGGAAGGAAGGAAAGAAGGACAGAGGAAAGAAGGAGGGAGGGGGGAAGGAAGGACAGAAGGAAGGAAGAAAGGGAGGAAAGAAGGAACAGTCAAAACAGACG
Organism: Scomber scombrus; assembly: GCF_963691925.1. Lineage (NCBI taxonomy): Eukaryota > Metazoa > Chordata > Actinopteri > Scombriformes > Scombridae > Scomber > Scomber scombrus. The sequence goes on along the minus strand of NC_084976.1, from coordinate 29,966,915 downwards.
GGGTCAATTTGACCCGGGAGGACGACACAAAGGTTAAAGCATATGTGATGTTTTGTACTTTGCTTTCTTATGTTTTCTGTTTGCTGGTATTGGAAATAATAATAATGATAATAAACTTTATATAGCAACAATGTTATAAAGTGCTTTACAGAAGAAATAAAAACCAAACTACATGTTTAATGTGGTGTAAAAAGATGTTAAAGACTAAGTTTATTTATATATATATAAATATAAAGCTGAAGACACGAGATTAAATAAAAGAACAGTTATGAGTATGATGAACTATTAAAACACAACTAATAAAGAATAAAACACAATAGATAAAAGAAATCCAGCCTTAACCCTCCTGTTGTCCTCGAGCCAAGGAAGGAGGGGAAGGAGGGAGGGAGGGAGGAAAGGAGGGAGGGAGGAAGGAAGGAAAGGAGGGAGGGAGGAAGAAGGAAGGAAGGAAAGGACGGAGGGGAGGGAGGAAGAAGGAAGGAAAGGAGGGAGGGAGGGAGGAAGGAATGGAGGAAGGAAGGAAAGGAGGGAGGGAGGAAGGAAGGAAGAAGGAAAAGAGGGAGGAAGGAAAGAGGGAAGGAAGGAGGGAGGAAAGGAAGGAAGGTAGGAGGGACAGAGGAAAGGAAGGAAGGTAGGAGGGAGGGAGGAAAGAAGGAAGGAAGGAGGGAGGGAGAAAGTAAACGAGGAAGGGAGGAAGGACAGAAGGAAGGAAGGGAGGAAGGAAAGAAGGAACAGTCAAAACAGACGGGGTAAATTTGACTCGGGAGGACCCTCCTCACAACCTCACAACTCATCATCTTGTAATCGAGCTCATTCTCAAAGTTGCGCCATGATGACATCACTTCCTGTTTGCCGCCATTATGACTCACACAGTTCACCCTGACACCCTGTTTTTTTTTTGGAGTTTTTTTTTTTTTTTCGAAGGTTGAAGCAGATTACAACTCTTCTTTCTGGTGCTGAATTGCTCTGGCGTCCTAATGTGGCCTTTGACACGAGAGAGAAGCAGAAATAATTGATATAATTGACTTTAAAAATCTCATTAGGCCGTCGTTCTGCACATCCAGAAGAATCTTCTCCTCGGCGCTGACACGTTCTGACTATATTCAAGATGGCGAGATATCATAGAGAAGTCTTTAAAAATGAAATATCTTCTTTACGTAAGCACTCAATCACACTTTAATACACTCAGGATGGAGAGAAGCTAAGATACAGAATGCTCTTTAAATGATTCATCAATCCACTACACATTTTTATACCACAAAATGTCCAGAATTATCCTTTGTGTCGTCCTCCCGGGTCAAATTCACCCCGTCTGTTTTGACTGTTCCTTCTTTCTTCCTTCCTTCTTTCCTCCCTCCCTCCTACCTTCCTCCCTTCCTTCTTTCCTTCCATTCCTCCTTCCTTCCTCCCTCCTTTCCTTTCTTCTTCCTTCCTTCCTCCCTCCCTCTTTTCTTCCTTCCCTTCTTCCTGCTTTCCTCCCTTCCTTCTTTCCTCCTTTCCTCCTTCCTTCCTCCTCCTTTCCTTTCTTCTTCCTTCCTCCCCTCCCTCTTTTCCCTTCCTTCCCTCCTTCCTTCTTCCCTTGCTTCCTTCCCTCCTCATTCCTTCTCTCCTTTTCTTCCTCCCTCCCTCCCTCCTGCCCTTCCTTCTTCTCCCTCCCTTCCTTCCTTCCACCTTTCCTTCTTTCTTCCTCCCTTCCATCCATCCTATCTTCCTCCTTTCCTTCCTTCTTCCTCCCCTCCTTTACTGCCTTCCTTCCTTCCTTCCCTCCGTCCTTCTCTCTTTCTTTCATTCACTCTCTCTTTCCTCCCTTCCTTCTTTCCTTCCTTCCCTCCTTCCTTCCCTCCTTCCTTACTTCCTTCCTTCCCTCCTTCCTTCCTTCCTCCCTCCTTTCCTTTTCTTTCCTTCTTCCTTCCTCCCTCCCTCCTTTCCTTCTTTCCCCTCCTTTCTCCAGCCCTCCTTTCCTTCCTTCCTTCCTTCCTTCCTTCCTTCCTTCCTTCCTTCCTTCCTTCCTTCCTTCCTTCCTTCCTTCCTTCCTTCCTTCCTTCCTTCTTCTTCTTTCCCTTCCATCCTCCCTTCCTCCCTCCCTTCCTTCCTTCCTTCCTTCTTCCTCCTTCCTTCCTTCCTCCCTCCCTTCCTTCTTCCATCCTTCCTTCCCTCGAGGACAACAGGAGGGTTAAACATTATATCAGTTCTGACTAATCTTGACCACAGAGCAAAAGTTCAAATCCATTTAATGAACTGGAACACCAACAAGTCGTCCCTGGTGATTTAGAGCCCATTGAAGAAGAAGAGCATATGTTTGTTTTCTGTCTCCTGTGACCAGCGGGGGTCGGAGGTGAGGAAGACCACCACCCTCACCCCATAAAACACGACATCACTGCTGACCCCGTCCTCACCTCTGCAACAATTGAGGGTCAATGGGGTAGAAATCTGTGTCCATGTGTCTTTTTGTCGCCTCTCAAACAAACTAGACAAACCACAACGTGTCCACATGCTGACCTTTGACCCCCCCTCCCCTCCCCTCCCCACTTCCCCTTCACTCCCTCAGGCTGCTGGCCACACACTCAGAGATCTGTTGGATGTCGCCAGTAGAAGAGATTAATATCCAAACTGTCACTTTTTAATTCATTCATTGAAAAGTAGTTTTTTTAACCTTTGTGTCGTCCTCCCGGGTCAAATTCACCCCGTCTGTTTTCACTGTTCCTTCTGTCCTCCCTTCCTCCTTCTTTCTCCCCTACCTTCCTCTTGTCCTTTCTCCCTCCCACCCTCCTTCCTTCCTCCCTTTCCCCCTCCCTTCCTTCCTTCCTTCCTTCCTTCCTTCCTTCGTCCTCCTTTCCCCCTCCCTCCCTTCCTTCTTCCTTCCTCCCTCCCTTCCTTCCTCCCTTTCCCCCTCCCTCCCTCTCCTTCCTTTGTCCTCCCTTCCTTCCTCCTTTCCTTCCTTCTTCCTCCGTCCTTTCCTTCCTTCTTCCTTCCTCCTTTCCTTCCTCCTTTCCTTCCTTCCTCCCTCCCTCCTTTCCTTCCCTCTTCTCCCTTCCTTCCTTCCTTCCTTCCTTCCTTCTTTCCTCCCTCCTTTCCTTCCTTCCTTTCTTTCTTTCCTTCCTCCTTCCTTCTTTCCTTTCCTCCCTTCCTTCCTTCCTTCCTCCCTCCTTTCTTCCTTCCTACCTTTCCTCCTCCCTCCCTCCTTTCCTTCCTTTGTCCTCCCTTCCTTCCTCCTTTCCTTCCTTCTTCCGCCCTCTTTCCTTCCTTCCTTCCTCCCTTCCTTCCTTCCTTCCTCCTTCCCTCCCTTGCTTCCTCCTTTCCTTCCTTCTTCCTCCTTCCTTCCTTCTTCCGCCCTCTTTTCCTTCCTTCTTCCTCCCTTCCTTCCTTCCTTCCTCCTTCCCTCCCTTGCTTCCTCCTTCTTCCTTCCTTCTCTCCTTCCTTCCTTGACTCGAGGACAACAGGAGGGTTAAAGCTAGTTTCCCTTTCTAAAGCATCACACTGCTGCTGCCAAATATGCTGTAAATCACTTTTTAGCTCCCAATGAGACAATAAGGAGCATTAAAGTGAAGCGCTGATAGTTGTTAAAATGCAGAAAACCACCTTTTTTTTCTTTTTTTACCCTTATTCTGATTTTTTTTAATCTATAATTTTCTTAAGATCCACATAAAGCTGCAACCAACAGTTATTTTCCTTATCGAATCAATCTATTGATTCATTTCTCAATCAATTGATTTGTTATTTGGTCCTTAAAATGTCATAAAATAGTTATCACTATTTCACAAAATCCTCAAATTACTTCCCAACCATCAGTCCACCGCCCAAAAATATCAGTTTCAATCTATCTTAATGTCATATAAGTCTATAAAAATCAGTAAATATTCACATTTGAGAAGCTGAAACCACAAACTTTGGAAATGTTCTCCTAAAAAAATGATAAATAAATGATTAAAAATACTCACTACAGCACCATTTGTGTATTCATGCGTCTTAATCCGCAGCTGAAAATAGTCCCTCAACAAACACACAGCTTCCTCCTGTGTGAGTAACATTTATATTTAAAAAAAGCTACAGTGCTCTTTTTTAATATTTGTGAGCTGCTTTTAGATTGATATCACCAGACTGAGGAGTGAGGTCATAGTATTAAGAGATATTATTGATTTTGTTCTTTTAATGCCTTTTTTTTGTGTGTGACCTTATTCAACAGCAACTAAACAAGGGTTTTGTTAGATTCTCTCAACCTGTGAAAGAGCAAAATGATCCTTAAAGTAACTACAACCACAGCTTTAAAAAGAAGTTTTCATATAATATTATTTATACTAAAAGGATCTTTTAACCTTCGTGTCGTCCTCCCGGGTCAAATTGACCCCGTCTGTTTTGACTGTTCCTTCTTTCCTCCCTTCCTTCCTTCTTTCCTTCCTTCCTTCCTTCCTTCCTTCCTTCCTTCCTTCCTTCCTTCCTTCCTTCCGTCTGTCCTTCCTCTCTCCCTCCTTCTCTCTTTCTTTCGTTCCTCTCTTTTCCTCCCTTCCTTCTTTCCTTCCTCCATCCCCCTTTCTTCCTTCCTACTGTCCTTCCTTCCTCACTCCCTCCTTTTTTCCTTCCCTCCTTCCTTCCTTCCTTCTTTACTTTCCTTCCTTCCTCCCTCCCTTCTTCTCTCGTTCTTTCCTCTCCCCTACCTTCCTCCCTTCCTTCTTTCCTCTGTCCTTCTTTCCCTCCTTCCTCCCTTCCTCTTTTCCTTTCTCCTACCTTCCTTCCTTCTTTCCTCCCTCTTACCTTCCTTCCTTCTTTCCTCGTCCTTCCTTCCTCCCTTTCCTTCCTCCCTTCCTTCCTCCCTCCTTTTCCTTCCTTCTTCCTCCCTTCCTTCCACCTTTCCTTCCTTCTTCCATCCTTCCATCCTTCCTTCCTTCCTCCCTCTTACCTTCCTTCCTTCCTTCCTTCCTTCCTTCCTTCCTTCCTTTCTTCCTTCCTCCCTCTTACCTTCCTTCCTTCTTTCCTCCCGTCCTTCCTTCCTCCCTTTCCTTCCTCCCTTCCTTCCTCCCTCCTTTTCCTTCCTTCTTCCTCCCTTCTTCCACCTTTCCTTCCTCTTCCATCCTTCCATCCTTCCTTCCTTCCTCCTCTTTTCCTTCCTTCTTCCTCCCTCCCTTCCTTCCTTCCTTCACTCAAGGACAACAGAAGGGTTAATCTCTTTTTTATTGTTATAAATAAAACTGAAGTAATTAAAACCGGCAACTCAGAGTAAATTAATTCCAGGTTAAACAATCTGAGGCAGAATCAGGAGATTTTACTCTCCTTCTCACCTGTCTGCAGGTATTTATTAGATTATCTGACATCTTGCAATTAACACAATCACACTTTGGCACCAGCTTAACCGACTATGAGAGGAAACAGAAGCTAAAAATGACAAAAACTACTACTTTTGTGTCATTTTTGCATTAAAAAAGTGTCTTTATATTCATAGCTGGATACACAGACTGCATTTCTATAGAGCTTTGATATCACAGTGCTTTAACATTGTGCCTCTCCTTCACCCACGCACACACATGGATGGAGGCAGGGCTGCTGTTCGAGGCGCTCCGGAGCAATTTGAGGTTCAATGATCTGCTCAAGGTTAAAACAATACTGAAGATAATGAAAAAAAAGGCTTAAAATGTTTGTTTTTGTACATTTATGAGGAGCATTACAGGCACAGTGACCTCTCTACTCATGTTAGGCTGGTGGAGTTTAGATATTATTGCTGTAAGATGTGATTCTGTACCTTGTGTCTTTGTGACTTTGCTGCTTCTGCATTAAATGAATTCAACCAGACTGGATTTAATATCTTCTACTCATGTTCCAACTCTTCAAATCATGTGACAACTCTCACACTAAAGCTTTTATATGTATAGTTTCAACATGTTCAGGTTATAGCTTTTATGTAAACTCACGAGTTGAAGGAAAATGTTTTTCCAGCCGTAAAGCCAACATCTAATTATTCAATTTAAACAGCGAAGTGTAACCAGGAAGCAGCCGACGGTTAATGGACACAGCATCTTTTGTTATTTACTCTTTCTGGCTGTTAATGTCGCCGTCCCCCCCGCCTCCCCCGTCTCATTATGGGTCAACACCGGAAATGCACAAAAACACACTGCATAACTGCATCAGTTTTGCACACCGCACACACACACACACACACACACACACACACACACACACACACACACACACACACACACACACACACACACACACACACACACACACACACACACACACACACACACACACACACACACAAGGTGGCAGTTGCTTGTCAGACTGGTGCCATGCTCCACCTCTCCTTACAGCTTTCATACTAGCTCCTGGTTGCCTTGGCAACTGGCTCTGTGTGTGTGTGTGTGTGTGTGTGTGTGTGTGTGTGTGTGTGTGTGAGTGTTGGCACTGTGTCGAGTACAACGTGAAGAGAGAGAGAGAGAGAGAGCAGCAAATGCAGATACACACGCAAAAACGTGTGCAGAAACACACACACACACACACACACACACACAGACAAATACACACACACACACACACACACACACACAACAAATTAATTTATGGAGATGTGAGAAGTGCAGGATTAGCATTATGCCTGGTGTTACTACACATCCACTTTAGCGGCCTGATGCTGAAACAAACCACAAAACCACATCGTCTAAAACCAAGACATGCTGCATCTCCCTCTATCGCTCTGTTTCTAAATAAAAATAAAAAGGGGGGGTTTTATTTTTGGAGAATGCATTAAAGAAACAAAAACAATAAAAGCTACGAGAAATAACTGAGTGACAGGAAATACGTGATAAATCAGTGTTTAATTTAAAGGCGGTAATAAAGTGTAATTGACTGCTGCTGTCTGATAAGTGGCTGCTGTAATTTATGGAGACTGATTCTGTTGTGTAATGTGTGTGTGTTATGTTATGTACAAATTAGATGCATGGGTTACCAGTCTACCTATATTGCTTGTGTGTGTGTGTGTGTGTGTGTGTGTGTGTGTGTGTGTGTGTGTGTGTGTGTGGTGCGTGTGTAAATGTAACCACAATTACCGATAAATGACTTTTGTATTAACACATTTATGAGGCAGATGTTTAACCCTCCTCCCTCCTCCTTCCATACTTCTTTCTTCACTTCCTTCCTTCCTTCCTTCCTTCCTTCTTTCCTTCCTCCTCCCTCCCTCCTTACTCCTTTCCTTCCTTCCTTCCCTCCTTACGTCATTCCTTCCACATTTCCTTCATCCCTTCCTTCCTCCTTTCCTTCTCTCCTTGCTTCATTCCTCTTTTCCTCCTCCCTCCCTCCTTACTCCTTTCCTTCCTTCCTTCCTTCCTTCCTTCCTTCCTTCCTTCCTTCCTTCCTTCCTCCCTTCCTTCTCTCTTTACTTCCTTCCTCTTTTCCTCCCTCCCTCCCTCCCTCCTTACTCCTTTCCTTCCTTCCTTACTCCTTTTTCTCCCTTCCTTCCTTCCTTCCTTCATTCCTTCTTTCCTTCCTTCCGTCATTCCTTCCACCTTTCCTTCCTCCCTTCCTTCCTCCTTTCCTTCTCTCCTTACTACCATCCTCTTTTCCTCCCTCTCGCCCTCCTTACTCCTTTCCTTCCTCATTCCTTCCTTCCTTCTTTCCTCCTTCCTTACCTCTTTGACCTGAGACGACAGGAGGGTTAATGTGTTTTAACTGTAAGAAAACAG
>NC_084976.1:29929022-29959048 GCF_963691925.1 Scomber scombrus | reverse complement strand
GCGGCGGCCCTCCAGTTCAGTAATAACCCCGGCGGCGCCCTGGTCACCACCACCTCCTTTGTCACCTCCACCCTCACAGACCCCCGCCTCCTGTCGCCACAGCAACCGGCTCTGCAGAGGAACACCGTGTCGCCAGGGTTACCACAACGACCAGCCAGCGCAGGTAAGAGACACAGCTGGACTGCTGGACCCGACGTGCTGCACAGCTGCGCAGCTTGTTTGTGATTGTGTGAATCCATCATTTTATATAAGTAGACGTCCAGTGTTGATGCTGACAGCTGCTGATTGATCCAACCAGTATGTTACAGTCTGAACGCCACACCATCCTCTCCTAGAAAAACTCCTCTGATGAACAGCATGTGATGAATTTTGCATTTTTCTGAAAGCATAATGAACTAAAGGATGTAAATTGAGGAAGAGAAAAAAAAACACACTCAGAACTTCTTCAAAAAGACTCGACACAGTGCCGCCCACGCTGTTTGATTGACAGGTGCAGAGCTGAAGGCATATAACAGGCATGTGTTGAGCAGAACACAAACACAGCTTTATTCTTTACCTGCAGGAGAAGACACATTAATGCAAACAGTAGAATGAGGTCAATATTTACCCACCAAAAAAAAAAGTGTGCAGTGATTTGTAATGTAAACACAGCTAATGAAGTGGACATTAATTAGTGAATACATCACAATCCCTCGTAGCTTTTTAGGGGATATAATGTTGGATTCTGGCTGTAATTGATATTTTCTCAGTGGAGCATTTAGCAGCTTAATCCTTCTGTCGTCCTCTCAGGTCAAATTGACCCTGTCTGTTTTGACTGTTCCTTCTTTCCTTCCTTCCTTCCTTCTGTCCTTCCTCCCTCCCTCCTTCTTTCATTTCCACCTTCTCTCTTTCTTTCCTCCCCCTACCTTCCTCCCTTCCTTCTTTCCTCCCCCCTACCTTCCTCCCTTCCTCTTTTCCTTCCTCCCTCTTACCTGCCTTCCTTCTTTCCTCCCTCCCTCCTACCTTCCTCCTTTCCTTCCTTCTTTCCTTCCCTCCTTCCTTCCTCCCTCCTTTCCTTCCTTCCTTCTTCCTTCCTCCCTTCCTTCCTTCCTTCGTTCCTTCCTCCCTCCTACCTTCCTTCCTTCTTTTCTCCCTCCCTCCTACCTTCCCCCTTTCCTTCCTTCCTTCCTTCCTTCCCTCCTTCCCTCCTTCCTTCCTCCTTCCTTTCCTTCCTTCTTCCTTCCTTCCTGCCTTCCTTCCTATCTCCCTCCCTCCTTTCCTTCTTTCTTCCTCCTTTCCTTCGTTCCCTCCTTCCTCCCTCCTTTCCTTCCTTCCTCCCTTCCTTCCTTCCTTCCTACCTCCCTCCCTTCCTTCCCTCCTTCCTTCCTTCCTCCTTTCCTTCCTTCTTCCTCCCTTCCTTCCTTGACTCGAGGACAACAGGAGGGTTAAAGAGTCAGATATTTCCCTCAGGAGTTAGTAGAGAGTAAAAACGCTAAAAGAGAGAATATTGGACTTTACATTCAACAGGTGGACAGAAACACGACTCTTAATGCATAATAATAATGTTGCTCTGTATGTAACTGCTGGATGTGGAAATAAACTTAAGAGATGATGATGATATGTCAGAGTTGTAATACTTAATTGAATTACTCAGAATATTAGTTATTCAATCAATCATTGCTCACCTGGAATAAACACTTCCTGACAGAGGACATTAACTTTTAAGTAACTAATCTCTGCTGCTATTACATTAAATGTTAATTATCAGCATGTTTATATATATCATGTATATGTGTGTGTGGCTCATATCCTGTGACCACCGGCTTTAATCTGACCAATGCACTCCTTAAACTCCTGATTGAACTAATGTGTCTTATTGCTGTAATTGGTATTCAACCTTATTCGAGCCCACCTTTTTAGAGACACGGTTGTCATGGCGACGTGGTTACTTAAAGACCTTTTTTTTTTTTTTTTCCTCCATGATGGCTTCTTAGTTACTATTATTTCTCAGGTTTCACAGTACATGTAACATCAAGTGTGTGTGTGTGTGTGTGTGTGTGTGTGTGTGTGTGTGTGTGTGTGTGTGTGTGTGTGTGTGTGTGTGTGTATGAGTGTGTGTGTGTGTGTGTGTGTATGAGTGTTCGTGTGTGTGTATGATTGTGTGTGTGTGTGTGTGTGTGTGTGTGTGTGTGTGTGTGTGTGTGTATGAGTGTGTGTGTGTGTGTGTGTGTGTATGAGTGTTCGTGTGTGTGTATGATTGTGTGTGTGTGTGTGTGTGTGTGTGTGTATGAGTGTTTGTGTGTGTGTATGATTGTGTGTGTGTGTGAATGAGTGTTTGTGTGTGTGTATGAGTGTGTGTCTGTGTCTGTGTGTGTGTGTGTGTGTGTGTGTGTGTGTGTGTGTGTGTGTGTGTGTATAAGTGTGTGTGTGTGTGTGTGTGTGAGAGTGTGTGTGAGAGTGTGTGAGAGAGTGTGTGTGTGTGTGTGTTGATGCCTGTTTGCTCAAATAAACACACAATGCCTCACAATGACAGGAATCCATCATTTCTTTTGAATCGGGGGGGGGGGGGTTGTTGCACTCCTGCGTTGCGTGCTCCCGCTGCCTCTTTGTGGCGAACCAATCCTTCACTCTCTGACTAAAAGGATTTGTGCCCCATTTTTGCGTCTCAGACAAGGTTACTTATCAAGCTTTGTTCCGACCAGCGTAATCTCATTGTAAGTCAGAATTAGGTGATGTAACGCGCAACAAATGCATTACAGCATCTTTCATAACATGCCGTTCTCCGAAGCAGGAGGGTTTCACATAGCAGTAATGGACCCCCCCCCTCCCTCAGTGGTGCAGATACTCCGCTGTGCCCTGCTATGCACCCCCACATCACCAGAGCTGTATTGGGTTCATCATATCTGCTTATTGGTGTTTTTCCCATGTGTCTTTCCCAGCCAGATATTTCTCAGTCACCCCTCATGACCCTAAACTACCCCCCCCCCCTTCCTCCACCCCCTCCCACCAACCCCCCCCCTCCCTTGAGTTTCTGCTTTTCTGAAGCCAAAAGCTGAATCTGTAGCAGAGAAGGGAAAATGAGTGTCAGCGTAGAAATATGCTTCACCTCGACTAACTGCTACATTAAAAATGCTGCTTACATGTTGGTGCAGTAAAACCAGTCATCCAATAATAGAAATAATATAACACTCACAACTTTTATACTTTTATAGTATTAACATGTTATATGCATGACTTTTACTAGAGATGGACTCTCTGTACATTGTGATATTGCTGCTTTTACTTAAGCGAAAGATATATATATTTTTTAAACTTTATTTATATAGCAAAGCTTCACAGTTGATTGACAAGCAGATAATGAGACTGAATAAGTGACAACATAAAGAAAAAGGAGTAAAAAATGATGAAAGAATTAATTAAAAAGAAGAAGAAAAAAAGAAAAAATTGAGAGCAGTGCACACAAAAGAAAATAAGAATTTAAAAAATGTAAATAAAGTAAATAAATAAGAAGACGAAGAAGAAGAACTTTATTTGTATAGCACCTGTCATACATACAGGAGCATAAAGTATATATATTATAATAAAACAAGAAAGAGGACAGAAATAAAAACATTAATGTAATATAAGATGGAATATATGAATAAAAATAACAATAAAAATAGTACATAGTTTAAGTAAATTTAAAACAATTTGTAAAAGAAATATAAATAAGAGGAAATAAAGAATAAATAGATAAAAATAAATGTAAAAACGGGATTTTAATGCTTTTTCAGATTTTTAGACTAAACTCAAATATGTCTTGATTAAAATGAAACCATTCAAACTTTGGATATAGTATTATTATTATTTTATTTTAACTCCTTTGTTTAACACTGATTGCATTGAGCAGTTTGTTATGATGGGTTAAAAATATGTTTATATCCCCAAATTAAGCTATTAAAAAGTCTTGTTTTGGTCGTTTAACTCAAATGTTTTATTAATAATATGAACATTTTTAAACTTATTTTCAGACACATAGCACATAAAGAAAAGACACATAATACACATTATAATTCTCCTTTTAAAACAATATTTTAAATGACTTTCTTTCCCTTCACACACAACATAAGCACCATTGAATCCAGCACTTAGAAAATTAACTGTAAAAATGTAGAATTGAAACCAATTGACGGCCCTTGATGAAGTGAAGTGGGTGTCGATGGCAGCGGCTCTACTTTTAACGACTCACTTGATTTTAATGATTGAAGTGGAACATGCAGCGTTTTCCATTTAGTGCTGTTCAGATTAAACTCTTTCATATGAAATGTTATATTGTTGTAATGATGAAGTGTGTGTGTTCTGCTGTGTGCTGCAGGTGCTCTGTTAGGAGATCTGGGGAACTCAAACGGAGCGTGCCCGAGTCCAGTCCGTAAGTAAAAGTGTTTTTTTTTTTTTTTTCTTTTCTTAATGTCACGTTCATGCAGAGCGTCTTCCTCTATTTTAACCGGACGTTTTAAAAGGGAAATGATTTTTTGAGCCTGACTTAAACACAGAGACATGCAGAATATTTTTTATGTGTGGCAACAGGCTCCGTCACGTGTCCGAGGCTCACACACACACACACACACACACACACACACACACACACAAACACGTAAACACCTGTTGACTGGCGACAGCTGAGAGTCACAGTACAAGCTTCTTGTAAACAGTCCAAAGAACAGAATGGGTTTCAGGTTGTGAGACAGAAACAGGAGAGCGAGGGTTTAAAAAAAAAAAAGAAAAAGAAAAAAAAAAGAAAGAGGAACAGAAACGGACAGAAAATGACATATAAACTAATGTTCAACTACAGAAATGTAGAAAAAGCAGAAGTAAGTTTTCTTAAAGGTGCAGTGTGCAGAATTTAGTATCATCGACTTATAAAAATATGTTATAAGTGTGTTTTAATTAGTGTATAAGCCCATTAAAGTAAGAATCATTGTGTTTGCTTTATATAAACAAAGGGAGAAGAGTTTCTACGGTAGCCCAGAAGAGACAAACCACACACACACACACCAGAGACGGACTTTCACTTTTTAAAAACAAGAGTTTTGTGGCCATCGTAGCTTGAAAGAGGAAGGAAGTGGCTGGTAAAGTTGGTACATTAGACCTTTAAGTTTGACATTATTACTCATCTGCCAGCTGATAAGTGACAGATGCTCTAAAAGTTAGTATGAAATCCACTTTAAGACTTAACTTGAAGCATTTATCTTTAATTTGACTGCTAATTAATTGACGAATCAGTGCTGCACGTTTGAATTTGGTATTTTTTATTCGTCTTAAGGTGGAAACATTTAAAGATCACCTTAAAAATCACACATAAAAAAAGCATTTCCTCACTTTTTGTGTTAAATGTTGTGACTCAGAATCATAATTGTGATGGTTAAGTGTTGGGAAATGAAGTTTGGATTGTTCACGGTTGATAGATTTTGGTTAAAAAATACAAGAGAATATGTTTTATATGAATATTCTTCTTGTTGTTGTTATTTGGGTGAATTGTCCCTTTTTTTTTTAGATTAGAAAAGAGGAAAGATAGAGGAAGAAATTTGGTCTTATGACAGCAGATAACATCTTTAAAAACAGCTAAAAATCAGACGTATAATGAGACTGAACTGCTGCTTAATTCACTTTATTGACTCAGTCTGACGTTGTGTTTATAACAGCTGATTTCTGTTGTTTTCAGTTTTATATTTTGACGTTTCCATCGAGCCTTGTAGTAGCGGTTGCTTGTTGTAGTTCATTTAATGTTGTGGAAGAAAAACTCAGATTTAAATAGAAGTTTTGTCTATAAGTCAACATGTGTGTGTGGCTTCCTTCTCCTCATAGACGTTAGCAGCTATTTATACAGTAAGATGACATCGCCTCTCTTAATCCTAACTGGAGATGTAGCTGTTTGATTTTTTTTAGAGGTGTGAAACCAGGCGTGTGTCAGATCTTTTGAAATGAATAAAAAAAAACTGGGTTGATTTAGGTTGATGATGAAAGTCGAGTCGGGGGCCAAAAGAGCCAAATATGGAGTGACCGACACGTCATATTTAGAAATGGTGTCAAACTCCGAATTTTAAAAGAAAAAAAAAAGCTGAAATCCCGTCAGCAGCCTGTTTAACTCTTCAGCTCGACCCTTTCCCGTCTTCACCCCTCCCTCCCTTCTTCCTCCCTTCCTCCCCCCCTTTCATCCTGTCTCCCTCAGCTGTTCCCCCTCGTCTCCTCTCTCTGGAATAATCTGCCGCCCCACCCCGAATCCCCCCCCCCCCCCCTCCCTCCATCCAACTGTCCCTCATCTTGGCACAGGACTCTCCTCAGAGGTGACTTTGACGCTGGCCAGAGCTCTCCCCTTAAATCCCATTAGCCGGGGACAGATACTGCCAGCCAGCTCGTAGTAATAGATATGGTGGGAAGGTGTTTTTTTCTTTCCTTTCTTTCTTTCTTTCTTTCTTTCCCTTCTTTCTATATGCACACTGTAAAGGTTTTATCTCAGGCTGTAGGTAAGCCATGAATCAATACATTTATAATAATAACTTTCCAGCACTGCAGTGAATCAAAGCACCAACAATACACCAAAGCCAAGAGTATAAACAGTGAAATGGTGTCTAGTAAATGAGTTAGAAGTTTTGAATCAAAAAGAGGAAGTGCAGATCAGCCACACGATGACATCACTTCCTGTTGATATCCTCTTATAGTACTAAGTATGTAAAGAAAAGCTAAAGTTTGGCAGATTTTATGTTGATTTTTATCTTTGTAGTGTATGAAATCGGCTCTAATTGATCAAAAAGCATCCAGCTCTCATCTTTGAATGGCAATAATACATTAAGAGTCTGCTCATTATCTTCTTAAATGATCTATTTTGTTTGTTTAGTCTATAAAAATATTAAGACAATGGTGAGAAATGTCGATTATTATTTCCCAAAACTGAAATTAACCTCCTCAAATGTTTTGTTTTGTCCCCACTAACAGTCCACAAGCCAAATATATTCAATTTATTGCCATAGAGGACTAAAATAAAACAGTAAATATTAATATTTAAGAAGCTGGAAACTGAATTTTGGCAATTTATATAAAAAAAAAATGCTTAAAATGATTCATCGATTATCAAAATACCCAAATTTCCTCAAAGATCCTGCTCTCTGAAAGATTCCTTAAGGATTAATGGCCCATGTATTCATGAGTGGAACATACATTTGTGCTTTAATCCCAACAGGTGGGATTATTACTGCTTTAAAAGTAAATCACACTTGCAGGCGATGGCGGCTGCCGACAGCTGACGAAGCTCAGCTGTGACCAACTTTTCCCCTCTGCCAAGAAAGTTCAGAGTTTATTCACTTCATCACTATTAATACAAATAAAGAGACGTCCATTGATTTATTGTGTTTCAATAAGAGAAGTCAGGGCAGGTTTATTCAAGATAGGCGAATATCACAAATCATAAATTAGCCTGAGTGCGTTTTACAATCTGTACGCCCACGATTCAAATAAGGAAAAACGCCTAAAAAAAAAAAACTTTTAATGGGGAAAAAATGGAAGAAAAATGTCAGTGATCGCTCTCTGGGGACGAATAGACCCGAAATAGATGCTGTGTGTACCAAATAAACCAAAGATAGAAACATGACAGACAGCATGGAAAAAAACAGGATGAGAAAATTATAGATTACAGAAAAAATTCTATTAATTTTAATGTGAAGTCAGAACAGCTCCCCCTAGTGGTGGAAGGTTGTAATGCACCGTAACAGTCGGGAAGTTGTTTATCTTGTCTCCTCCGTGAGTAGAAACATGAAACCTCTTTGTCCCGAAACGCAGCTCAGGTGACCCGATCCACCCGGCTGATTCCTCTTTTATCTATTATCTCTCGCTCCCTCTTTCTTTTTTCAATCTTCTCTTCTAATCTTGTTTTTCTCCCAGTCCTCTTTTTTCCCTCTCTTTTCACTTTTGCTTTTCTTTTGACCTCCTTTCCTTTCCACATGTCTCCATCCTTCACTCCTTCTCCTTCATCTCTTTCTCATATCTCTTCCTCTTTACTCATTTCCCTTCACCTCCTCTCCTCCCTTCTTCTTCTTCCCCTCTCCTTCCCTCTCTCTCTTTTTTCCCTCTCTTTTCACTTTTGCTTTTCTTTTGACCCCCTTTCTGTCTCTCATGTCTCCATCCTTCACCTCCTTCTCCTTCATCTCTTTCTCCTATCTCTTCCTCTTTACTCTTCTCCTTCTCCTTTTCCCTTCACCTCCTCTCCTCCCTTCTTCTTCCCCTCTCCCTCTCTCTCTCTCTCTTTTTTCCCTCTCTTTTCACTTTTGCTTTTCTTTTGACCTCCTTTCCTTTCCACATGTCATCCTCTCATGTCTCCATCCTTCACTCCTTCTCCTTCATCTCTTTCTCATATCTCTTCCTCTTTACTCATTTCCCTTCACCTCCTCTCCTCCCTTCTTCTTCCCCTCTGCCTCTCTCTCTCTCTTTTTTCCCTCTCTTTTCACTTTTGCTTTTCTTTTGACCCCCTTTCTGTCTCTCATGTCTCCATCCTTCACCTCCTTCTCCTTTCTCATATCTCCTCCTCTTTACTCTTCTCCTTTCCCTTCACCTCCTCTCCTCCCTTCTTCTTCCCCTCTCCCTCTCTCTTTCTCTCTCTCTCTCTCTCTCTCTGTGCTCCTCTCTCTCTCTCTCTCTCTCTCGGATCTGTCGTTCTCAGCTGTTGTCCAGGGACTCAGGGCTTCGGGAATGTCACCATTGACGTCACCCGGCATTCCACACATTCCCACGCCCAGCCTCGCGTAATAGGAGACATCACACACACACACACGCACACACACACACACGCACACACACACACACGCACACACACACACACACACACACACACACAGAGGAGAGCACATGTGAAGGGTACAAAAAAAGTACAAACAAACAGTCAACATGCATAAATAAAGCCACACACACACATCGATGTTCCTGTGACTCACTCTATACTACTACTAATAATAATAATAATAACAATAATAATAATAGTATGTTCATGTGGGCTTCACACACATATTATGACACAATCATCTCACAGTTAAGCACAATACAAAACACATAGATTTTTTTTTTTTTTTAATAAGTTTGGAATAAAATGAACTTTAAATGTCCTCAGGCATCAAATATCCAATAATTGTTTTCAGGCTTCAGTGGATGCTGCTTCTACACATACTACAGTCTGTTAAATGAAGCAGAGTTTATCTTATTAAAGATAAAGTGAAGCCAAAAAAAAAAAAAAAGGTTGAGAATCTCCTTCTTTAATATCTGAACTTGCTCGGAGTAACTTCAGTAACATTCCCTCATATGAGATAAAAACACGTTATCTCTCCGTGCAGATATTTGTTCTATTTGTCTAAACTTTAAGATATCTTATGTCTTCTTTTATGTCAGTGTGTTAGAGGTTATTGGGGTTTTATTTTCTGGTATTTACAGCACTGAACCTTTAAAAATGTCAACCTCTTTTCCCAGAAACAGTATCCCAAGTTACTGATTACTCACTGTTGGCAGGGACTATTTCTTCCTTTAGGAAAGTAGATCCGGTCGGACGTTTCCTGCACAAACACATTGCATGTTTTTTTATATATTTAAGGATACTTTCTGGATTATTTGAGCATCACAAATAAGATTCCTTCACTTTCATTGTCTTGGAGGGTGGAGGCTCGAATTAAAACCATCTGCATGAGAATCCACCGCTGGACGTATGTGTGTTTAGTAATGTGCTGACAGCTCAGTTAACGCACATTATGCAAAACATTTAGCTCCTCATGGGAGTCGTCCCTCGTCAGATGTACGGTAGTTAATATCGAGTTACATTTCTCCGTCCAAACTGTGCAAATTATCACTTTCTTTTTTGCGTCAGTGTTCTGTGTTTTTCCACCATTTGTTGTTCTTCTTCTAATCCGAACACACACACACACACACACACACACACACACACACACACACACACACACACACACACCAACTCTCTACAAACAAGAATGCATCTTGAGGTTTTAGTAAAAAATGACTTTAGTGCATCATGAACACACAAATATGCATAAATAATCTGCATCTGTGGATTCCAGTGAAACCATTACAGTGTAAACACACGTACGCACATGCACACACACACACACACACACACACACACACACACACAAACAGATGCCAGCACTCAAGGCTGTTTTCTGTAAGGGGATTTGTTGTTGGCTTTAAGGCACCTGTAAGACATTTCTATCACATGATCACACTGAAAGTCACACTCGGGTTCATGGTGTGTGTGTGTGTGTGTGTGTGTGTGTGTCTGTGTGTGTGTGTGCGTGTGTGTGCGTCATTAACTCGGGGTCACCGCAAAGCCACCTAAGCCTCTTCTTTTACACGCAGACACGAACGCAACGCAACCAGCAGCAGATTCCCATCATCATGTTCAGTGTACATAACGCAACGACGACAACACACACACACACACACACACACACACACACACACACACACACACTCACACACACACACACGCAGGGTCGCTGTGCGTCAACATGACACAGGTGATCTCATTGGTCAGATGCCTGCAGGGAAACTCTTTGCCATCTCTCCCTCCTTCTTTCCATATGTCTTTACCTTTCTCTCTCTCTCTTTCTCTCTCTCTTCCTCCCTTTTTGTCACCTTTACTCCTTTCCTTCTTCCTAGTCTCCTACCTCCTTCCCCATATACCTCCCTATGTTTTCAGTTCCTTCCTTCCTTCCCTACCTCTTCTCCTCCACCTTCCTCTACCTTACCTCCTACGTATTTCATCATTCTGTACTTTTTCTCATCTTCCCTACCTCCTTTCTCACTTCTCTATTTCATCCCTCCTTCCCTTTTTCTTACCCTACCTCCTCTCTCTGCATCCTTCCTTCCTCTCTTACCTCCTCCTCTTTTTTCCTTTCTGTCCTTTTCTTCCTTCTCTACCATCCTCCATTTTACCGCCCTCGTCTTTTCTGTCTGGCTCTGTCTTTCTTTTCTTTCTTCTCTTCTTCTCTACCTCTTCTCCTTCTTTTTATTTTAATGTTTTTTTTAACTTCGAACTCTTAACTTCGTTTTTTTTACATTTATGGATCACGGCTGACTCGTTTTACTGTTTAGGGGAAATAATAAAAAGAATAAACTGTAACTTCAAATGAACTTGTTAACTCTTCATCTATATTTTCCCTCTTTTTCCTTCCATGAAATGTCACCCTATCACCCCTCGTTTACTCCTTCACTCCTTCTTTCCCTCTTTGTGTTCTCCTCCCCAACTTTCTTCTCCTCTGTCTCCCTCCCTTTTCATCTGATAGCAAAGGTTGTTGTTGTTGTTGTTGTTGTCAGGTTCAGTTTGTATATGGGCTAAGTGTGTTTGTGTGTGTGTGTGTGTATGTGTGTGTGTGTGTGTGTGTGTGTGTGTGTGTGTGTGTGTGTGTGTGTGTGTGTGTGTGTGTGTGTGTGTGTGTGTGTGTGTGTGTGTGTGTGTGTGTGTGTGTGTGTGTGTGTGTGTGTGTGTGTGTGTGTCTCTCTCCCTGGAGTGTGTGTGACTGAGATGAAGCAGAGTCACATGCCGCTGTCGTCTGGAGGCGGCGTCATGGAGAGCTGCTATCTGCTATCACACACACACACACACACACACACACACACACACACACACACACACACACACCCTGACTTCGCCTGTCCATAGGGAATACAGCCTCCATGTTTGTATGTGTGTGTGTGTGTTAGAGCTTTGGAAAGTCCCTGCTCTCTCTGACTGAGTCTCTGTTTGTCTTTTTATCCCCAGCAGCACGGACAGGCTGCAGTCTGCTGGAGTCTTGTCGTCATGACACCCAGACCCCCACATGTTTAAAAAAAACAACAACAACAAAAAAAAAAAACAGCATCTTGAAAAATCAATAAGCAATAAATGAAAACGCAGTAGTCCAGGGTTAGTTAATACGTCCACTACAGAAGTACATTGTTTGAGTTTTAAAGTAGAAAAGATACAAAAGTGGAAAAATAAACAGAATAATTTGATTAAAAACTTAATAAATTTAAAAGGAAAATAGAGAATATTCCTTTAACCCTTTACATACTGTTCATATTCTGACTTATAATTAATCTTTACATCAATTCACATTCAAAAATTCACCATCAGTCATTAACACACGTTTGGTTAATCTATTATTTAAAAAAAAAAAAAGACATTTACAATCACTATTTTACAGTCCAGGACAACATTTAATAGAATATGATGAATAAAGGCAAGATTTTTTATTAAATAAACACTGATTTTGTACATTTGCATGTATAAAAATATGTATCAGCTGCACAAAAGTTTAAAAAAAGATGTGTTTTATTTCCATGTTTGTATTCAGTGGGTCACATTAGGGAAAGTCCCGCTGTAAGAAATGTGTATGTGATGTTTTTACAGCTTTCAAATGAAAATATGGGTCAAATGTCACCCTGAATATTAGTGTTAAAAGCAGCGATAATGTCAAAAAGAAACAGAATAATTTGATTAAAAACTTAAAAACATTCTCACTCTCTCACACACACACACGCACACACACACACACACACACACACACACACACACACACACACACACACACACACTTTTCTGTGACTGAAGCATGTCAGGCATTGTTGTTGTATCTCACAGAGTAACTGTTGCGTTTACTTTAGTTTGCTGTGTGACCGGTTGTGTTATTTCAAAGGAGGGAGCGTTCAACACAAACGTAGCGTTCTGTAATCACGCCTGTCATGCTGCTGGAATTCACCCAGGAGGAAGAAAAATACTCTACACTGCAAAAATAGTCTTTTTCTGACAGATACAATATTCAGGATTTTTTTCTTAGCATCAATAATTCCTTTAAAAAGTGTCAAATCAAAACAGCAGAATGGGATATATCTTATTTTCTGTGCTGTGTTGTATTATTATGTCTTGTTTGGTGCCATCAAAACAGTCCAAAACCCCAAATATTGAAAAAACATGAAAATCTCATATTTGAGAAGCTGAAACCAGCATTTTTATTTATTTTTTTAGCATTTTAGCTTTAAAAAAAACTTCTTAAATCATGAATCAATTATCAAGTTGTTTCCCCTCTCTCACTCTATTATGCTCTTAACCCTCCTGTCGTCCTCCGGGGTCAAATTGACCCCATCTCTTTTGACTGTTCCTTCTTTCCTTCCTTCCTTCTTTCCTTCCTTCCTCCCTCTTTCTTTAATTTTTCGTTTGTTCTTCCCCTCCTTCCATACTTCCTTCCTTCCTTCCTCCCTTCCTTCTCTCCTTACTTCCTTCCTTTTTTCCTCCCTCCCTCCCTCCTTATTCCTTCCTCCTGTCCCTCCTTCCACCTTTCCTTCCTCACTTCCTTCCTTCCTTCCTCCCTCCCTCCTTAATTCTTTCCTTCCTCATTCCTTCCGTCCTTCTTTCCTTCCTTCCTTCCTTCCTTCCTCCTGTCCTTCCTTGACCTGAGGGCAACAGGAGGGTTAATCAGCACTCTCATCTAATGCACAAATTCAAAGAAAAAGATTTCTGCCTTTAAACCTTCATCAGAACAAATGTTGGTCAAAAACAAGCTTATAAAGACAGGCATTCATGCAAGGACTCATGGGAAATGTAGTTCACGGTTGTAGTTCTAAAGCTTGAGTTACATACAGTACTGAGCTCCGGTGATTGTGATTTATATTAGAAACATGCTGAAATAATTTTACTGCATTTGAAGTTTGGTTTTTTTTTTACAAGCAAGAATTTTAGGGCTGAACAAATTTACCCAAAGCTGACTTGTATAGATGGATATTTTTTGCAGTGTAAGATGGAAAGAGTCCAGGGACATTTGTGTGAGTTTGTTTTCACCGAGCGCAGAGAGACGACTGAAACAAAAGAGCAAAGATGCAAAGAGAGAAAGAAAAAGAGAGAGAGCGAGAGAGAGAGAGAGGGAGAGAGAGAGAGAGAGTGGAAATAAAATAGTTGTGGAGAGAGCGTGACACGGTTTTGATGTAGAGGAGCTGCACAAAATCAGAGACGCCAAAAAAACTGTTTGAGCTGCAGAAATGATGAGGAGCATGTGGTGTGACAGAGCGATCCAACACGCTAATGAGAGCACACACACACACACACACACACACACACAAAGAGCTGAGTGTACGCATCCAGGAAAACAAGCACAGACTGTCATGAGTTCACAGGTAGAAACAGACAAACACACAATCTCCTCCATTTCACTAAATCTCTCTCTTTTTTTTCTCTCTCTCTCTCCAGCTAACGGCTACATCAGTGCCAGGGCCTCCCCGGGCCTCCTCTCCGTCTCCAACGGCAACAGCCTGGGGAAAGTAGTCCCAGCTAAGTCTCCGCCTCCGCCCAGCCCTCAGATGGTCAACAGCCGCAAGCCGGACCTGAGGGTCATCACCTCGCAGAGCGGCAAGAGCCTCATGCAGCTGGTGAGGAAAAAGCACAACTACGGCAGCCACACGGGGACAAAAAGCTCACAGGGGACAGGGTGAAAAATGTTAGAAATGAGACAGAAAACACTTTAGTTTATATAAAAATTAATTATCAGGTGGTTTCTGTCTCATACCTGCTCAGTGCTGTGGATTATAAGCAAGCAGTAAGATTCATTTGATCACATTTCAGCCAATCGTGGTTAAAAATGCTCAATTATGTGTCAAATTAGGTCTTGTTAAGTTTATTTATGTAGCATTTTAAAGCAAAATATTATTACTCATATATTATTCAAAAGCCTTTTGAAGCCTTCAGAAGGGATTTTAAAAGAAGAAGATACTGATTTAACAAGTGTGAGTTAATCAGGCAGGTTGCAAAGTAGAGCTTTGTGCCCTTTAGTCTTATAGTTTTATGTGTTTTTGTTTGGAGTCTCATTCTGCATTCTGAATAATTCAGAGTCTATGAATTGCTGTCTGATTTCTGCCGCTACAGTCATCTAAACATGAGGAAATGACAGCGATGAATGATGGAGTCTGTGTCTCTGAAGCTCAGATATGAACAGATGTTACAGATGTTACTGAGATGATAAAAAATGGACAATATTACTATAACATGAAATTCAAAAGTAAGGTTGAAATCAAATGAGATACCCAGGTTTCTGACAGAAGACTTAGTGTGGTGAGGATTTTAAGGATCTACATGTTAAGATCTCAGTCAGCAGACTTCCAGTTTTTAAATATAAATTAGAGAGTTTTTTTTATGGTGGACAAGCAAGTTGGACATTCATGCTTTACAAGGAGATATATCTGTGCATCATCAGCAAATATTCACATAGTCGGAGCATACTTTATATAATGACAACAGCATTGGTCCCTAAATGGAGCCCTAAAAGGAGCCCCAACATCTACTACTGCGTTCACCAATAGAAAGACATCAGTTGTGGTTTTATAAGCAGGAAGTGAACCGCTTCAAGTTGTCACACCTAAAACACTCACAGCAATAAAATCCAGCAGAACCTGTCGAACCCTTTCGGTGAATTGGTCGCCATGGTGACCATCACACTGAATACACATTTCATATGATACGTTGACTTTAATTACATATTTTAACTTGATTTAATTCAGATTGAGTCAAACAAGTGGTTTTTTATCTTGTGGAGGAAGAGAGATTATTAGTATAAGACTTGTGACGCCACATCTGGAAAACTTAAGAAAATTGATGAATGCCACAAGTTCTCTTAAATCATGTGAACGCTATTTAAGAAGAAATCTGTGTGTTTCAGTTCTTTCATGAGGCTCAATGTTCTTAGATAACGTTCTTCTCCTGCAGCCTGGTCACACTGCCAGACTTTAACATTCAGTTATTACGGCTTTTATTCCTAGAAATCGTCGTCATTTCAATCATATCTAGATTGTGAGTTAAAAAAAAATCAAGTTACACGTAAATCAAATTTACATCGGCATTCCTGTCTGCTCATGTTTTCCTAGTTACTGTTTCTGTTTTCCTTTTTTTTTTTTTTTTGCCGTCAGTTATTTGATCATTTAATAATCGTTATAGAAAAAAATACCAAACATTTCCTGGTTGAAGACTCTCAGATATGAGGATTTGAAGCTTTTCTTTGTCATATATGAGAGTAAACTGAAGATCGTTGGTTTTTGAACCATTGATCAGATAAAATAAGAGATTTGAAGCTGTCACCATGAAATTATAACAGATTAGTTGATAATAAAATATATTGATAATATCAGTTGTTAGCTGCAGCCTTATCAGGGTCAAATTGAAGATCCTACTTTGCTTCAACATCAGTTTAATATGCAGTTTATTTTACAGACAGTAAAGTTCTCAGTAGGTATGTAGAAGACAGAAAAGTCAGAATATGTAAAGACTATCTTGGGCATGCTTTAAATATATATTCACTTCTACAT
The DNA here is from genome assembly GCF_963691925.1 of Scomber scombrus. Taxonomy (NCBI): domain Eukaryota; kingdom Metazoa; phylum Chordata; class Actinopteri; order Scombriformes; family Scombridae; genus Scomber; species Scomber scombrus. The sequence goes on along the minus strand of NC_084976.1, from coordinate 29,942,716 downwards.
GTTGTAGTGAAGTGACCTTTCCTCCTTTTCTGTTGTGCAATTGAACATCTGGATCAATCGTCTGCTTCAGTCAGACATTCATCAGTTAGGTCGAGATTAGACTTTAAAAGTTAAAGAGTAGCAACACTACCAGAAACCTCCAAAACTAGAGAGAACTAGACTAGATTCAGTTTTAATTCTTCATGTATTTTCATATTATGGTCCTCTGTTCTTTACCCCCCCTCCCCCTCCTCCTCCTCGTCCCCCCCGCCGTGCAGACAGAGGAAGAGCTGGAGTTGGTGAGTGAGGTGAATAGACTTTCAGACTTCTAGCCTCGTGGATGTGGTGTCGAAACTCTTGTGTGATCTCACCGAGCATGAGTGTGACACGGTCAGCAAACGCATCCCATCAGGGTTGAGTCAGTGGCACCGGGTGCTATGACGACCGTAAACGTGGAAAGCCATTAGAGCACAACTAAAGAGCATCAAGAGCAACGCAGCAAGAAGCGGAGAAATCACCTGGTTGCTTTGGTTCATCAACGTTTTACTCACATTAGACTGGAATGGAAACTTCCCACAATTACACCTAAATCTTTATTTAACCCTCCTGTTGTCCCAAGGAAGGAAGGGAGGGAGGAAGAAGGAAGGAAAGGAGGAAGAAAGGAAGAAGGAAGGAAAGGAGGGAGGGAGAAAGGAAAAGAGGTAGGGGGGAAGAAGGAAGGAAAGGAGGGAGGGAGGAAGAAGGAAGGAAAGGAGGGAGGGAGGAAGGAGGGAAGGAAGGGAAGAAGGAAGGAGGGAGGGAGGGAGAAATGAAAAGAGGTAGAGAGGAAGGAAGGAAAGAAGGACAGAGGAAAGAAGGGAGGGCGGGAGGAAGAAAGGAAGGTATGACGGAGGGAGGAAAAAAGGAAGGAAAGAAGGACAGAGGAAAGAAGGAAGGGGGGAAGGAAGAAAGCAGGGAAGGAAAGAAAGAGGGAGGGAGGAAGAAAGGAAGGAAGGAGGGAAGGAAAGAAGGAAGGATGAAAGGGGGATGGAGGAAGGAGAGAACGAAGGGAGGAAAGAGAGAAGGAGGGAGAGAGGAAGGAAGGACAGATGGAAGGGAGGAAGGAAGGGAGGAGGGAGAAAGGAAAAGAGGAAGGGAAGAAAGAAGGAACAGTCAAAACAGACGGGGTTAATTTGACCCGGGAGGACGACACAAGGGTTAAATTTCAAACATCCTCATCAAAGCTGGAGGCTTGATGAAGACTTGCACTCAGGTCAAGATTCAAGTCACAAAAATAAGGGATGGGAGCATCAAAGGTGTGACCCAAAATCCAAGAATAATAAAAAATGAATGAGATGGTGCCAGACAGGCCTTACATACTGTATGAATATTTCATAAATAGATCTTTACAATTAAATAACACTGCTGACACCAGTTTGACACGACAACGTTCAGATGCTGTGTCATTTTATTTTACTAGTTGGCAGCCTTTAAAAAAACATGCATATTGGGATGTAAGTTAGATTTTTAAAGATTTAAACCTTTGGTATTGACTTTAATGTTGTATAAGCTGGTTAATTACTCCTCCTACTGGACTCTTGACAAGTTTAAGTGATACTGAGCGAGTTGTTTAATGCAGTGAAAATGAGAAGTTTTCAACTCTCTTGGAAATCCTCACTTTTATAAATCTTATGACTTATACATCTAAATATCAGTAAGGCAAGGCAGCTTTATTTATATAGAGCATTTCATACACAATGGTAACTCAATGTGCTTTACATAAAACAAACATTTAACAGTAAGAATTGGAAATTAAAAACATAAAAACATGCAATTTGCAAAATAAAAATGAAACCCAGTAAAAGTGAAAACATGGAAATTCAATGTTTTTTCGACCACACGGACAACCACCTAACACTATCTCTTCCATAGAACCTTATCATGTACTCTACCAGATGGCCCTCTGGCTCTCTGGACTTGTTTCCTGTATCAGTACTGTTACAGTTTATAAAGACGCCATGTTTGAATCCTTTTCACTGGAATATTTTAAAGACTTTTTTTACCCAACACACTCTCCAGTCTGCACCAGATGTGCTTTGATTTCAAATAAAAACACATCAAAATGTTGCTTTTTGCAACACAAAACATCTCAGAAATCATTTTTTAAAAAGCAAAGTAATGAAAAAACATTATTGTTGGCACAGTAGAGCCCAGCTTAAAGTGGCATTTGTGCTGTACAAATACAGTCTACACCGAAGGAGCCGGAGCAACCAGCTGACTCTCCGCTGTGTGTGAACGCTGCTCAGCATGTGCATGTTTGGTTTCATCTGAGTGTTGATGCTCCGAGGATCAGAGTGAGGAACAATCACAAGTCTCCAACCTGGAACACAGACGGGCATGTTGGAGTCCAACAGGCTGACCTCTTCAGTCCTTCACTCACTGACACACACACACAGAGATACACAAACACACACACACAGATATATGCATGCTGACATGTGTTCATGCATATTTCGTTGCATAAATATACACACCTCAGAACAAACACACACCTCACAATGTGTATTCATTCCTTGCATACCCCTCTGCATGCACATACCTTATAAATACAAACACATCCTCTCTCACACATACACACACATCCTCTCTCACACACACACACACACACAAACACACACACACTCATCCCCACTCATTCCTCCTGCCAGCCTTGTCGATGCATGCGTTCCTGTCAGCATGATCCTCCAGCACAGCGATGCCTCTCATAACACCTTCCACCGTGACGCGACATAACACGAGCGCCTGGAACCTGGCGACAGCGTTGCCGTGCCAACGCCACCTTGAGATGCGAGGCACTTCTCATCTTGCACGCCGATGTTAAAAGTGTCACAGGAAAAAGTTAAACGCCTTCGAGAGAGAGAGAATGAGAATGTTCGGATTTTTTCTCACAGGGAGCACAAACGCTTCTCCTCCTGTGGCACGATGAATAAAACATCTTCCACTGCCTTGTTAGGGCGAAGTGAAGCGCTGTACTGTAACTGATTATTATATCAGACTTATTAAGGCTCACTTGGATTTGTTTTGGAGTATTTTCCTTTATCTACTCTGCCAGTAAAACATCAAAAGTGTCAGGAAAACTGATTGAAAGTGAATCACAGTTGCTGCACTTCACCTCTTTAAACCTGAGGGCACAATTAAACCGCTGGATAATGTATTTGTTTTTATTTCAGCTAGAAGTAGAACAAGCTGTGTTTATTGTGAAATATTCCAGTAGTAATAGTGTAATTAAATTGTTCACAGTCACATTACAAGGCCTCTGCATCCACTCTGCTGTACAGTGGAAAAGCACATGCTAACCATTATCCGTTATTGCTTTTGAAAATGGATGAAGTCATGTGCCGTGAACTCCTACACTCGCGCCCATATAAGGAGAAAAAGACACGATTCATGGTGGAACCGGACCAGGTTTTCTCACGACATGGAGCCACAACACTGGACCCAAAAAAAAACCAAGAAACAAAAGGCTTTGGTTGTAAATCTTAGATGGATGTTTAAGCCTCTTTTGCCAAAGAATTTACACGGTTATAGACTTTTTTTTTTTAAATCCTGCTATAATATGTAAGCCAGAAGTGTCTTAAAAGTTTAACCCCAAAACCTTTTAAATATAATCACATCAGTGCTGAAAGTGGGGAAAAAAAGAAGTTTTAGCATGAATTTTCTACACTGTACAGAGATGTGATGCAGATACAACTAAGACTCCTCTTCCTTTAGTTAGTGACCACCTAGAAGCCCCCTCTGGCTCCCTGAAGGCCCCCAAACCTCACTTTGGAAACCACTCTAACCGTATTCACCTCTTCCACTTCCAGTTTCTGAATGTTCATCTTCCTCCGTCCACCTTTCTGTCTTCCCAGAATGCCCAGCGGCTAGGCGGCTCCCAGGTGGGGCAGTCGCTCACAACACCAGTGGTCTCCGTGGCAACACCCAGTCTCCTAGCACCCTTCTCCGGCATGCAGACGGCCTACAACACTGGTAAGACATCAGCAGCAGCCCTGCAGTGACTCGGGTCATTTTAGCTGCACAGAGTGTCTCTGTCTGCTTATATCAGGGCAGTGAACGCACCACGACCGCACATCCACCATGACAGAGTTATTTTTTTTTTAAAGCTGGAAAAGATAAAACATCGAGCGGAGTAAAAGATATAGTCTGCATTCTCATGAAAATCTTAATTGTCGTGTAGAAAAACTTGAAAATGATGCCACAAACTGGTATGAATATTCACTTTGTTCATTGTGTGAGAGCTTCTGGAATGGTTCCACTTCAAAGGTCTCTATTAATATGGATTAGACCTGATTAATATTGATGCTCCAGAAAGTTGTATGATGTAAAACAATCCCCCTCCTCCTCTCTCTCTCTCTCTCTCTCTCTCTCTCTCTCTCTCTCTCTCTCTCTCTCTCTCTCTCTCTCTCTCTCTCTCTCTCTCTCTCTCTCTCTCTCTCTCTCTCTCTCTCTCTCTCTCTGTGTGTCTCCCTCTTCCATCCTCTTAATCTCAGAGTACCAGCTGACGAGTGCAGATCTCACGGCGCTCCAGACGTTCACACCACCGGGGTTGGTGCCTGGCAACATGGCTGCCTGGCAACAGCAACAGCAACCAACAGTCACCCAGCAACAACAGCAGCAGCAACAGCAGCAACAGACCCAGCAGCTGAGCTTGGCGTCGCTCAGTAACTTGGTGTAAGCTCCCTTTATTAAACATTTTTTTATTATTATCTCCCTTCAACAAACTCGTCAAATAAGGTCGATTCAGCAGCTTGCTCTCAGCTGTGTTTACGCGGCTGACCTTTGACCTTTCCCCCCCTCATATATCACACCAGTAGACTGTTTAGAAGCGGCGTGCACGTTACAACAACAGTAATAATACATGCACATAAAATACTTGGAGCACCTCTGTCATACAAAGCTGTAGCATCACCCCAGCTGTGGTTGATTCATCTTTCGTGGTGACCTAGATACCCCCCCCCCCCCCCCCCCCTCAGCCCCTCCACCCTCCGCCCCCACATTCTCATCAGCTCCAACTCCCACAGGAGTCCCACTCTGATTTAGCTCCCGGTAGCGAGGCTAGGCTGCTAGCTGTGTTATCCGGCACACAGATGCACAGGATTTGCCAGCTGGGAGAGATTTTTAACCTTAAAGCCTTAATAAAGATACGGATGTGATGGTCAGTGTTTTACCCCAACTCACGACATCGTCAGTCAGGTTAGCTTCAGTGTCCCTTTGAACATAAGTTGCAGTATGGAGTTATCAGAGCCTTTGGTTGCTTACAGAGGGGGTTGTTGAGGTAGAACTGTCTCCTTGGGATGACGATGGACGGTGCCAGCAGCTCCTCAAATCTTTCAAAATGTCAAAAAACCACATTTCAAATAAGCATTATAATCTGAATGCACCTGAAAAATGCCCAAAACTTTATTAGCAACACAATAGCAGCAGGGTAAACAAACTGTGATAGTGATTCTGGCTCAGATTCTCCTCTCCTCCAGATCACCTCTGCTAGATGCAACATGCATGCAGGGTTATTTGTCTACTCAAGTTCACACAAATTAGCTCCCAAAGCATCCTGAAGTGTTTTATCTTCGCCATCTTCAACTCAACCTCCCCAACATTCATATTCTATCTGGTGAAACATGAAACTGGAGGCACCTGGAGCCAGTGTGCACAGGGAGCAGCAGAAATATGAAAACATTTCCTGAAAAGGATGTGAACTTTGAAGTTAACTAAATCACTGCTGCAACTACAGCTAGCTACAAATGTGGGTCATATGAGTTCGAATGCCAATTAGCAGCGCGTCAGCTTTAATTCGTGAATTCGGCTCCTGCAGTTTGTCTGCTGGCATAATGTCTTAACTATATACATTAACTTTATTATTATATATATACAAAGCTCAAATATCAAAGTACTGATTGCCAGAACTCTTTTCTAGCTGAAACATTCATAATAATTGTTAATCACCAGCATGTATCTGTGTTTTTATGGTAAAGTTACTTCAGATTTTAGGCTATTTGTATGATTTTAGCACATTCATGTGGAAGCAGCCTTTCATCTTAAACCTCTAAATGTTTTATTTTACCAAATGATTTAAACACCCATGAGTGTAAGCTTGTATTAGCCTGCTGGTGGATAGAAAACATGTGTGTCATAGCAGTTTAGTCTCTTATGTGAGCAGCCTGGCTGTGCTAGGCTAACCTGTCGACGGGGGAACGGCTTGTAACCGCCTCTTGTTTTGTCCTCCCTTCCCCCCTTTTCTCCACAGCATGTGGGGTGCAGAGAAACAGAATGTGGAGATGGTTAACTGCATCTCCAATATTGCTGCTAACCTGAGGTGAATGACATGATAGCATCTAGTGCTGCGCAGCTCTGCAATGCCTTTTTTTTTATCTGTCAAGTTTTTTTTTTATCCTGCTCACGGGCTCAGTTATGATCCAAATAACAAAATAACCCAAAGAAACTCCAGAATAGACTCAATTACATGACAAATATAATATCACACTGTTTCTTCTTTCCATGTGTTTGTTGGATGTGATGCCTGTTGTTGCTTTGCTGTGTCTCTACTCCGCTGCTCTTTCAGGTCCGTCGAGGAGAACGCACTTATATATATTTTTACCCCGAGAATATGAGTTGACTAGCGCGGTTGTAAGGAGTTTTCATGCCACCTTAAAGCTTAGATCTTGAAGCTCTTTGTAAAGTGTCACGAACAAAGAAGGAGACGCTGCAGTGTGACAGCAGCAGTGTCTCGCTAGGTTCTCAAATGAAAGAAGTCTCTGGATGCTGCTTTCACTTCCCAAACACTGAACCAGTGCACAGCTGTGTGCCGCCGACATGCTTACTGCATTAAAATTTTACTTTCCAACCATTTAGCTGTCACTCTGAGCTGACAATCACACATAAGCTGCAGTTCCTTAGATACATGGTGGCCTGAAATGCCTACAGTAGCATGACTAAAAAGAATAATTTAGATGTGGAGGAGCTGTCAAAGGCATTTATTCAGACAGATGAGATTAGATGATATGCAGTTTGTAATTTAGTCGAGTTTGATATTCACTTAACAGCCTGTAACAATCTAAAATTAGCATTTCACATTTGAAAACCCTCTTAATGCTGATATCTTATTGTTCGGAACAATCTCGGCTACAAACACAGTATATCTTGGCATAAAGTGAATTGAACAGACGGCACAGCTGCTCAGACTATCTATCAAAAAAGATTAAAAATGGCAGAAATGTGGAGAAAAAAAAGCTTAAATATTGTCAGCTGTCACAAGAGAGGCTGTTATTTGTTTCTCAGTCTGACAAGCTGAAAATTGTCCATGAAAATATGATAATAGGTTGTTTATTGTACAGAGCAGCTGTGACTCCAGTCGGTGGAGCATATAGTTAACACTCACCAGCAACCGGCTCACACACACAGCACAACTCTTCATATCGCCTCGGCGGTCCAGGTTGAACCAAATCCTTCAGCAAACATCATTTAAACCACTCAGAGACGTTGAAACAGCAACCGGCTCTCATGTTCCCTGAAGAGCATTAGCTGGAACACATCGAGCACTGTTTCTCCACTGAGGGGCCATATGTGGTTTTTCCACATCACCACCAGTTTAACAAACTCATAAAGCACCTACTGTAACACTGCAACTATTCATTATCTTCATTATAAATTAATCTGTGTATAATTTAAGCTATTTACCTTATAAAGCAGCTGGATTCACGAGATCACAACATCACATCACATCTTGTGTCTGAAACTGCACACTAAGCACTAAATAGCCAATATGTGTGTGTTTACTATTAATCAGCATACTATTGTGTTTAAAGGGTTGGATACACTGAGCTGTAATAATCACGTCACTTCCTTAGCGCCTCCTTGGAGATGTGTAACCATGGTAACCATAAACTCTTAACTAATGTAGACAACAACACCTACTTAAATCGAAGCCATATTGATGTTGACCAGAGCTGCCTCGGTCCCTTTCCTCCACTGTGGGATATTTATGCTGGCGTAGTGTCCAGTGTTTGCATACTTTAATATTTCCTCAGGAATAGTATGCACTTCACACACTGTTGGTTTCATACTGATGTTTCCGACTCCCATACTGTTTTAATTGAATCACTAACCAGTCAGCTTCTTATGAGGATTCTCACGTCATCTTGCAAATCCAGCTGCCTCTATAGATATTGATAGACTGGTTCATCCAATCACCTTCCAGCTATTATTTAAGTGCCAAACTTCTTAGATCAGAACCATCTAGCTGCATCATTTTACCCCAAAACATTGGGGGGAAAAAAGCCAATCCAAAGTCCCTACAGCCCAGGATAATTGGTCTGTATTGCTTGTTTGTGTGACCAGCAGTCCAAAACACAGATGCTTTCAGTTTAAATGATGAAAAGCAAAAAAAAGATCAATGGAACCAATCAATGTTTGGCAATTGTTGCTTTACTTAAACACTTATTGTGCTGTTAACTCAGCAATCTGTCAATCAACTCATGTTTCAACACTAAATTACAGGCTAAAACATCACAAGTAACATCTATTTATTACAGTTTCTATATTTCCATGCTGTAGATTAATGTTCTTGCACATCATTAAGGTGCAAAACACAAATCAATCCCATTCGATGGTCTGTTGTCCAACCGGAAACTGCAGATATCCGACAGTGTGTGGGATCCCTGATTCCTCCTCATGTTTAAAACCATTGAAATATTTAATTTAGAAATGTTTGTTATGCTTTAAAATAGCCAAGATGTTCTTTAAAACACTGAGAACAATAATCGTGATTTTACTAAATAAACAGGATTTTCAGTTCATCCATAATCATGCAGGCCAGATGTTGGTTGTGGCTCTGTTTCAGCACCTTCAGGTTTGGTAATATAATAACAGGCAGGTTTGCTGTGCCGTGTGTGGGATCAGAGACACAGAACGGCTGTCACTGAAAACAAGCGAGCACCACAGAAATGTGGGAAGCGTTCCCAGCACACCAAACTGTTCTCTCGGAAAAATCGTGCCGTCCTAGGACAGCATGGGCAGACGTGGATGCTTCTGCAGCCCAGACTGCACCAGTTTGTTTTTGATTTCATCACAGCACGGCCTCACAGCAAGCAAACAAGCCCTTCCAATCAAACTGTGATTGACAGCTTGGCTTTGAGCCTCGCCTTCGCTGCCGTCCGCATTTTCCTCGCTGCAGGCTGCATGAGGAAATGATTTCTGTCATCTTACCCTCTCCCATCTCCACTTTTTAATCATTCCTCTCACTACTTCCGTCTTCCCGCTTATTTCCTGCTCTTTTGTCAGGTTTGGTTTAATTCAACAAACACCTGTTGACTCTCATCTTTCTCCCTCACTCCCCCAATCTAAATGTTAATGTCAAGACTTCTCCCTAAACCGGCTCCCTGCAGAGCCTCGCCTTCAGCCTGTTTGCCACTCTATACAGAATTGATCCCTGGATGCTGTTTATCTGTAACAGGATGTGTTGTCATTGTTTGTGTCTTCACTGAGTCGATGTGTTATCGGCAGACGAGGCCTCCAGTCGGGAAGCTTAAGGAGGAAGAGAACAGCTAAACTTTTAGGGATGTTGTGTGAATGTGCGTCAGTGTGGTCGGTCGTCTTATAATCGGAGGATGATCATTCTTCCTCGTGCTGCTCCGTCTCGCTTTGTTCTTGTTTTTCGCCCACAAAAACACAACTTTCTGTCTTTCTCCTTCTGTCTCTTTTGATCTCTTGTCTCTCCTCCCTCTCAGCTCTCTCTCTCAGATGTGGTTTAAGGAAGAAGAAGAAGAAGAAAAAAAAAACACACTTTCAGACAGTGCACATATTGCTGAGTTGCTTACAGGACACAGTGTGTGTCTGCAGGGCACAATGCACACATGCTATCAGAGTCAAACCTCCTCGGAGGAATCAGTGTTTTCCCAGACTACAGATCAGGAACATCAGTGTAAAAACCAGCAGCTGCTTCATTCGGCCTCCCTCTACCTTGAAGATAAAAATACTATGTGAGCTTAATTTAGCAACAAACGGATGACCTGTTCAGTCTTTACAGTGAGATATGTTGCTCACCAGCTGTGAGCCAAATCTAAGAAAATCAAACCTCAGCAGCAGTGAGTTAAGACAGCAAATGGAAGCAGATACCGTAATCTATGTAATACAATATGCTTAAGAAACAAAGTAGCCTGTCTGAAATACACTATAGGAGAATTTACGGTGTATTCCTTTAATGACAATCTGCTCTGGCTTCTGATGTCATTGATCCCATTTTAGGAAAAGCCAGAAAATGTCAAGATTATTGAAAGCGACTGTAAAAATGCATCGCGTGTGGACGACTGTCAAGTGTGTGTGTGTGTGTGTGTGTGTGTGTGTGTGTGTGTGTGAAGGCTGCCGTGCCCAGATCTCTTAACATGTCAGTGTGACTGAAGCAGCTGTTGAGCCGGTTTTGTCTGTAGTAGTAACCATGGCTGGACTGATCATGCCTGGCCTCCGTCCCACTGTTTTCTTGCTGTTTTAAGCTTTTCTAAACTTGCTTGTCTCTTTTTTTTTCCACCTCCCTCCACAGCCTGGCCTCTCAGTCCAACTTGCTCTTTGGCAGGGAGGAGGGCCTCTGCTGGTACTGTACTCTCTACTCTTCAGCCACACAGCTACAGCACGCCGCTTTCCCAAAAAATATCTGCTGCACAGAGGATCCATCAGCTCAGTTTGCAAAACGTTAACTACAAAGTTTGTTACTTCTTTTTTGGGGGTAGTTATGACAACGCATCTGCTTTGTTTCAATGTATTTTGGTCGGAAACAACACGTGATAACTCTCAATTATATGAATACATAGAAAGAGAAAGCTAAACCACAAATACACATCTTAAAGAGAACTGAAAGTGACCGCAGCATTAAGGAAATATGCTAAATAATGCAAACTGTAATGTAAAAATATATATAGAATATTCATAATCTATTGAGTATATTAGGCAGATATACTAAATAATATAAACTGTAATCTATTACTATTACTTATTCTTAAGTTTAACCCTTTAAAACCTGCCAATCTTTTACAAATTGTTAGAAGTTTTTAAGCATTTATAACATTATTGGCAGAAAGCTTTAAAAGGTAGAGAGACATCATATTTTTTACAGGCTTTTTTGTACCACACTGACCAAAAAGACATCTTTATATATATATAACATGATCATTTTTATATCTGTGAAAGTTTGACATAGTGCTAGAGTCACAAAGGAATAACAGTGGGCGTTTAAGGGTTAAATGACACTTACAACAACGTTAAAACAACACATCTAAAAAGCACAAAGTCCTTTATTTATTCGGCCTTAAGAGGGAATTTTTAAAAACCTGATCTTCAGCAGTTTCCTGGAGAAGAACTTAAAGGACTATAAAATATGAGTCATAGTCTTAAGATATTATGTGGTACAGTAAGAGTCTATTGTTACTAAGACCTCTGTGCTCCTTTTTCCGTCCATTTATCACATCAGATGGAGAGAAGTAGCAAGAACTTACAGGAAGAAACTATCCAAATGAAAGGTTGAACTGCTGTGATTTAACATTACACTTCTTTAAAGTTGGTTTTAAAAAGAAGAACGTCGATACATCCTGACTTGTAGTCTTTAGAAGCTATAAAAAACATTTGATCCTACATTTCCCAAAATGCAACCAACAGCATCTTTTTGTTCCCCTTACAGCCTAGTTTAAAAAAAAAAAACCCACTTTCACATTTAATGCTCCCAATTTGTAACGCAGGCTTTCTCTTATAATAGTTGAGTCTTCGAGCCAAAGCCGAAATAATCTTGATGATGTCACTGTGACATCATTTGGGGTTGCTTGGTAAAGATCCTTCATAGCCACAGAAAACATCTTTTTTTATATATATAAGTGTAAATAAGTAAGCATTTAATCGCCTTTTAATTTGATTTACATAATTTCCCCTTTAGGATAAATAAAGACCTTTACAGCACATGTGACATAAATATCCAATGATACCAATACAAAGCAAAACTTCTGTCATAACTGCAGAACACTACGATGTGCTAATGACGACTCCAGTGTTAAAATTAGAGAGATGTGAGTTAATTGGAAGCGTGTCGATCCTCAGAGCAGCAGAGCATTCTGGGAAACACGGCTGCAGCTAACCCCTCACAGCACTGTAACCAAGTGTCTGCTTCTGGCTGCGCTCGCTGTGTTTTTAGCGCTCAGGGCTTTTTTGCCTTCATCACTGTCATCGGGCCCTGCTGACTCAGGCCGTTTTCACTCGCCATAGCAACAGCAACAGCACCCCCGTGGCACCGCCATCCATCTACCTGTGCCGGCCCCGAGGCTCGGTGCACAGGTTTGATGAAGTGGGCACGGCGAGAGAGTGACTCGACCTCGCCGCCACTGGGGGATTTCAGTGTGTGTGTGTGTGTGCAATACTATGCAAGGGAAGGCAAATTTGTATGGAAGACAGCAAGAGTGCATGAGTTTAAGTGTGTGTGTGTGTGTGTGTGTGTCAAGACGGAGGAATTTGAGTGCCGCAGACCTAGATCGCCTAAAGGAGTGCTATCTTAAAGTCCCCTCTCAGTCTGCCAGTAATTGAGGGAATATTAGAGATACAGCGCTGCAGATGGCTCATGCTATGACATATTAGAACACACCCGTGGGGCGAAAACGCAGTAATTGGTAGCTTCAAATTCAGATCGACCGTGTAAAGCTGGCAGAGAAGGAGAGAGCAAGAAAGAGGGAGAGAAAGAGAGGGAGAGAGGGAGAGAGGGAACGAGTGCTTTCCGAAAAATCCTGTCGACGGTCAAAGCAGTGAGCCACAGTGCAGCGTCAACAGCCGGCGTCAGCCTCGGTGACAGGTTCGACTCAGCCTCCAGCCAGCGGAGGAGGAGGAAGAGGAGGAGGAGGAGAGGTGAAGGCTGAGTGTGAGGGTGGAAAGGGGGCTGATCAAAGAGTCGGTGGCAGGTGGAAGCACAGACAGTCAGACAGAGACGTAAGCTTTCTGGCACACACACGACTTTGTCCCGAGCATCTCAGGACACGTGCACAGAAATCATGTTCAGAGCAGTTTAACTAAAAGCAGGATGGAGCGTTTTTCACCTTTTAGGTTGTGATCATACCTTTTAAAAGCAGGTGTCAGTGGTGTAACAGTGGTAGACGTGCATCTTGTCCTAATAAGGAGATTTAATGAGATAGAAACAGGCACAGGGTTTAAATGATTAGATTTTAGTTAAGTCTGAATCCCCCTCCGGCAAAAATGTTGAAACTGGCTCAACTGGCCGGTCAAATCTGTCAAAGTGCACATTCCTGGTACATTACTCTCTACTGTGAATGGTGTAATTATACTGTTTACCTCGCAGCGATGGAGACAGAGGATAAACCGATTGTCTTCGAAGTTGAAAAACCGCTCTGCACTGTGCTTTGACGTCCGTGACGCCTTTAAACTCACGGATAGGATTACTCACGCTGGCGTTTCCTGTGACGTATTGCATCATCGCAGTGGTATCAGTAGACACAAACCCACCGTGCCAGAACAACCTACAGATCCTTAGCAGTGCAGGGGAGGAAACGGGTCGTACAATAGTCGCTCTGAAAAGGAAGAATGACAATGATCTTAAGATATTAAGAGCAGCGTCCATCGAACTGATCGGTTCCTGGAGCGTAGGGCATAAACATGACTGGTGAGAAGAGATGATGTAAGAGTTCGTGAATGACAGCGCA
>NC_084976.1:29887285-29928822 GCF_963691925.1 Scomber scombrus | reverse complement strand
TCACTCGCCATAGCAACAGCAACAGCACCCCCGTGGCACCGCCATCCATCTACCTGTGCCGGCCCCGAGGCTCGGTGCACAGGTTTGATGAAGTGGGCACGGCGAGAGAGTGACTCGACCTCGCCGCCACTGGGGGATTTCAGTGTGTGTGTGTGTGCAATACTATGCAAGGGAAGGCAAATTTGTATGGAAGACAGCAAGAGTGCATGAGTTTAAGTGTGTGTGTGTGTGTGTGTGTGTCAAGACGGAGGAATTTGAGTGCCGCAGACCTAGATCGCCTAAAGGAGTGCTATCTTAAAGTCCCCTCTCAGTCTGCCAGTAATTGAGGGAATATTAGAGATACAGTGCTGCAGATGGCTCATGCTATGACATATTAGAACACACCCGTGGGGCGAAAACGCAGTAATTGGTAGCTTCAAATTCAGATCGACCGTGTAAAGCTGGCAGAGAAGGAGAGAGCAAGAAAGAGGGAGAGAAAGAGAGGGAGAGAGGGAACGAGCGCTATCCGAAAAATCCTGTCGACAGCGTCAAAGCCACAGTGCAGCGTCAACAGCCGGCGTCAGCCTCGGTGACAGGTTCGACTCAGCCTCCAGCCAGCGGAGGAGGAGGAAGAGGAGGAGGAGGAGGAGAGGTGAAGGCTGAGTGTGAGGGTGGAAAGGGGGCTGATCAAAGAGTCGGTGGCAGGTGGAAGCACAGACAGTCAGACAGAGACGTAAGCTTTCTGGCACACACACGACTTTGTCCCGAGCATCTCAGGACACGTGCACAGAAATCATGTTCAGAGCAGTTTAACTAAAAGCAGGATGGAGCGTTCCTCACCTTTTAGGTTGTGATCATACCTTTTAAAAGCAGGTGTCAGTGGGGTAACAGTGGTAGACGTGCATCTTGTCCTAATAAGGAGATTTAATGAGATAGAAACAGGCACAGGCTTTAAATGATTAGATTTTAGTTAAGTCTGAATCCCCCTCCGGCAAAAATGTTGAAACTGGCTCAACTGGCCGGTCAAATCTGTCAAAGTGCACATTCCTGGTACATTACTCTCTACTGTGAATGGTGTAATTATACTGTTTACCTCGCAGCGATGGAGACAGAGGATAAACCGATTGTCTTCGAAGTTGAAAAACCGCTCTGCACTGTGCTTTGACGTCCGTGACGCCTTTAAACTCACGGATAGGATTACTCACGCTGGCGTTTCCTGTGACGTATTGCATCATCGCAGCGGTATCAGTAGACACAAACCCACCGTGCCAGAACAACCTACGGAGCCTTAGCAGTGCAGGGGAGGAAACGGGTCGCACAATAGTCGCTCTGAAAAGGAAGAATGACAATGATCTTAAGATATTAAGAGCAGCGTCCATCGAACTGATTGGTTCCTGGAGCGTAGGGCATAAACATGACTGGTGAGAAGAGATGATGTAAGAGTTCGTGAATGACAGCGCAGGAAAGAAGAAGTGAAAGATGATACGGAAATTACAATCAGGACGGGGGGGGGGGGGGGGGGGGGGGGGGGAAGAGAAGAAGGCAGAGCAATCATCAACTCTTAGGTTTTTTTAATAATCAGGTTATCAAATTAACATGAATTAGACAATTTGTGGCTTTTGTTTCAAGCATTAAAAGATCTGTCTTATCAAGGCCTTCATTTGGGTCGGTGAGAATAAGAATAAGCATGTTAAAACTCAAGGGGAATCCATATACTGTCAGAAAAAGACTGTTTTTATCTTCTTTGTTACAGTTGCCAAAAAAATCCCCCAAAACACAAAGAGAGTTATTATCGGCACACAGATGTTTGATAATGTAACAGTCAGCAGTTTCCCACGATGTGTAGCCAAGCAGAACCGTTCCTCCAGATGTTTTAGTAGAAAGATCAGAGAAGGTAACTCGCTGTAAAAAAGATGCTGACCCACGGGGACTGTTGCTATAGTAACCTCTAACCCTACAGTATGAACCATCACTGAAACAACCGACTTGTACGCCTGTTTGACTTTTTAACAAGTTTCTGTTTGCTTGTGGTTTCGTAATGTGAACTTTTGCAGACTAAATTCAACAGTGTGAGGGTGTTTGGGCTGCATGGCTTTATGGACTGTTTGCTTTTATGTGGCCTCACATGTAGTCCTTCTTAATGTGTTGTGTCCTCTTCCCTGTTTGCTCAAGTCCTGCATAGGCCGGCTTTTTGCCTGGTTTATAGCATTGTCGTACAGTGTTTTAGGTTTTAGTCTTTAAGAACGGCTACTTTAAAGTTGTAAAAGTTAATGTGCATATTGTGATGCATTCATTTGACATCGGCCATTCTTTATTTTCTTCAGTATTGGCTGTACTGTATGTTTCACCAGCAAACTGTCGTCTAATGAAGGATAATACAGGGAGTAACCCTCATTTTTTTGGTGGTCTAACTCTTGTTTTTCTTTGTTCTCCTTCCATCTTTCTCTCTCTTTCTTTTCATCTCCAGGCCGGTGGGACACATAACTCAGGGCACAGCACTGACAGTCAACACGAACCCCAACATCAACATCAAGTCCGAACCCGTCTCACCAAACCGCGACCGCAGCACTCCCAGCTCCACCAGCGGCGGCTGCGGCCTCGGAGGACTCCAGGGTCAACTCCAGGGCCAAGGTCTCGTGTCAGTCGCCTACCCGGGTACCCTGCGTCTGGAGGTGGGAGGCCAAGGCCGCTCGCCCGTCGACAGCCTGAGCAGCAACGGCAGCTCGTACGAAGGCAGCGACCGGGACGACGGTCAGGGTCGAGGCGGCGGCGCGGAGTTCCACCACCAGGCCGGCAACCAACAGCCCACCATGGTCCTCCTGCGGCCCTCTTCGGCCGAGCCCCAGGAGCAGGACGGGACCAACGTCAAGAGAATGAGACTGGATACCTGGGTGACATAAAGAGGATGAGCGGAGAGAGAGGGATGGACGGACGGACAGATGTAGGATGGAAATGGAGATGTGTACTTGTGGCTTGTGTACATGCACCCACCAGCCCCGACTCCCCTGATCTCTTTCCCTGTGCATACACACACACACACACACACACACACACACACACACACACACACACACACACACACACACACACACATATATACACACCATCAACCCAATAACTTACTGTCCACACAGGAAACTGACCACACACACACACACACAAGCATATGCTAACATACTCATGTTACACGTGTGGACACTGAAGCTCACTTGTATGGCAATGTGCAGACACTTTTGAACTCTAATGTACTTTCACTCACACACACACACACACACACACACACACACACACACACACACACACACACACACACACACACAAAACGTTAAGGGGTTGAGCCACCAAACCAGGGATTATTAAGTCAAAACAGTCACTATTTTGGACTTTATTCAGCTGTATTTGAATAGAAGTGAATGAGCAACTTTTTAATCTGAATAAATGGTCCTGAGGCTACTGTGGCTTGTTAAACCCTAAATTTGGCCACTTGGGACTATTTAACCCGACATGTTCACAGTCGCTGGCAGAGCAGACAAACATACCAGCCTTTGTGTCCCAGCATGTCTTGCATTTGGTTAGCGGCTGGTGGTATTCTCCACCCCCACCCCCCTGCCCCCGCCCCCCTACCCCCCCCCCTCCTATGTGCTCTGTCTGTTTATCCACAGTAGGTTTTTCTGGTCAAACACCACTGCGCTGTATTAAAAACAGTGGCACCAAAATGAGTCCACGTCTTTGTACACATCGCCTCGATACGCGGTCGTATTGCTGTCGCTCTAGATTCTTTGTTTCTTTTCTAAGAGACCGGGGCCGGGGTTTTTTTTGCCCTTTTTAAAAAGCGGGACGTTTTGTCCGTCTGTCTTTGACTGTTGATCTCTTTAGAGTTTGGATTCGTTTCAGTTTTGAATATTAAGACACTAAAAAAAGAAAAAAAACTTGCCTCCCTCCCCCAGACCGAGCCAGCGGCCGTGTCGACACGCTGGCACTTTGGGCCTGTACGAGACTGAAGACCCCGCGGTCTTTATTTAATCTGAACCTTGCAGACTATAGCTGTAAAACGAGGAACATGATTTTTTTTTTTTTTTTTTCTTGCTGAGGTAAAAGACTGCTTTTCTTTGAATCAGGGATGAGCTGCAACAGCTCAACGACACATGACGCAGATACTCCTAGTTTTGCCCACATTGTGTCAACTGCAGATGCTGAGAAAGGCGTGTGTTTGTGTGTGTGTGTGGTGTTTATGTGTGTGTGTGTGTGTGTGTGTGTGTGTGTGTATACAGGTTTGTTACCTCAACTGGTCGTTTTTTTAACTAAGTGATTTGGGCAAAATGTTCATTCTCAATTTCATCCTTGAACACACACCTGCAGATGCACACAGCTGACTTTATTTTTGTGAAGCGAATCATGTTTTGAATAGATAGCTGATGTTCAAAGGGGAGAATCGTGAGGTACCATGTATATAAGCAATCTGTAACCTTTGTGGCTTTTGTGTGACAGGGATAAGGTGTTTTGAAGGTTTAAAAAAAAAAAAAAAAAAAAAATCATATACAAGTATATATTTAAACAGCTTCAGGCAGTAGCGAGGGCAGCTCTGCTTTGGGGCCGGAGACTACGACAGACGACAGGGATTGTATATATAAACTATATATTCGGCAGGATATCCCTTAACGAAACAGAGAGAAAAAAAAGCAAACACGTTGATTCTCAGTGGATCAGTCTTTTTCTTTTTTTTTTATTATTATTATTATTATTATTATTATTATTATTATTATTATTTATGCGTGTATATAAAGTGTAATGTGTCGACGAGCCAAGAGAGGGTGCTGTTGAGACAGAAAGGGAAGACGTAGCCGTGGTGACTCGGGACTGTTTTGAGTGAGTAATGGTTAGGACTCTGTCACTGATGGAGCGCACTTTACCTTAACCCCCCTCCCGACCCCCCCGCCCCTGACACCTTAACACACCTAACCCATGGACACACACACACACACACACACACAATGTACTGCACATGCTGTACACACAGGGGTTACACTGATACCAGCTGCCTGTAAGGCTTTTATAATAATAATATGATATTTAGCAAATACAAATACAATTTTGCACTTTTTTCTTGTCCTCTTAACTCTAAATTTTGTTTTGTTGTAGTTTGATTTAAATAAGAGCCTCTTTTACTGTGGTTTGGACCTAAAAAAAATTGTTTTAAATGTATTTAATTCAACTTGATCACAAAACAGGAAACATTAAAGCAGAGGATACAATTACTTTATTTAAAACATCCTTAAATTAATTTACAATTGAATAATATTATAGAAATAATTGATTTATATACATTTTTTGTAATGTTTTTTCTAATATTACCAGTACATTGTAAATTAAATCTATTTATTTAATTCATTCATAAATTAACTAAGTGAAAAACATCCCAAATCTGTCTTCACAGGCAGCAGCTTCAAGTGTAAAATACCAAAAAACACACATTTTATTTCATCATTCTGTCTTTTACGTACAGTTTGGTGTCATGTGACGGTCTGAACCCCCCCCCCCCCAATATAAATGCTACTTATATTTAAGTAATTGTTTGGCATGTCAGAGTATTGAGTTTTTGCAGTTTAAGGACAAAAAGTATTATATTATCTCTCCCAAACATATCACCGTAACTTTAAAGGACACACACACACACACATATAAAACTGATATGATTAAGCAAGCCAAGGATTGCCCCCCTCCCCCCTCCCCTCCCCCCCTTAGTTGAATAAGTTAACCTTTTCCTCTTAATAAAAGCCATGTATCTATATTCAAAGAACCTCTCCTCCGCCTGTCACTGGTTGGCTGTAGTTTTATATTATGGAGAGTTTAAAAAAGACTTTGAAAGTAAAAGAAATATGAAGGATGTCATTTTGTACTCGATAAAAGCGACAAAAGGTGATTTTTTTTTTATTATAATTTTTTTTTTATAGTGAGTTTAAAACATAGTGGTCAAAAGTGCAAATTCATGTATTTATTTCTCCTAAAAGCCTCCTCTCAGCCTCCATTTGCTCGTTAAAAGCTTTGGAGGAAGTGTTTCGGGTATCGCTCGGCGTTAAGCTGGAGGTTTCAGAGCCAGTCATCATCTTTTAATGACTACCTCCCAAATCCAGCGCAGACACGTCAACTTTGGGTTTTCACCACATCCTTCTCATAGGCGGCCCCCCCTCGTCACCCCTCTCTCACCCCTGTCACTCAGTCAGTTTGTGTCCCACCCTTCCTCCTCTTCCTCCTCTCTTCCTCCTCTTCTGGAAGCTTAATCTCAAAACGCCACATACACACACACATTTCATAACATAACACACTCCCTTTTTTTCTGTTTACTCCGTCCAGACAGCGGGTGTCAGCGCTGACATGACAAGTCAAATTATTCTGGGGGGTCATTTCCATGGGTAATACACCCCCCCCCCCTCCCCCCCCTCCTCAACCCCCCCCAGCCTCATCACACACTACTACCATCATCTGCTCCTCACTTCATCTTGAGTTCTCATGTTCTTCCTCTTCATCATCCACTCTGTGACAAGGCTGAGTGTCAATATTGCTTTTCTGAGCGCGTGGCAGAGTGAACATAACATAAGTACCCCCCCCCCCCCCCTTTGACTGTTAAGACTGTTGTGCTTGAGCTTCGAACAAAAAAAAAAAACAAAACTCAATCCTGCGTATGAGGGCACTAGCTATAAGTTTGGCCCCTCTCCCCCTCCTTAAAAAGAGTAAAAGCATCTTTAGAGACGGGACTCTCAGGAGTTGTTTGTTTGTCAGTCAGGTGAAAGCTCACATGAAGCCCTGACACGTTCTTTAGATCAACACTAGGGGGCCGCTGTAATCATAGAAACAGAAAGACAATCGTGCTGAGAAATAGTTTTTAAAAAAACCTGCAATCGCACCCACCCCCCACCCCCCTCCCAAACCCCCCCTCCACCCCTCCGGAGAAAAAAAAACAACTTACTTCTGTATAATGATGTTTAGAAGTCTCACTCACTTTCCAGTGTTAATTTGTGCTGGTGACAGTCTGTTTTTAATTGTTCTCTGAGAATTGATATTATTATTATCATTATTATTATTATTATTATTACTATCATCATTATTACCACAGCTTTCACTGATGGTAGCTGTCACGATGATATAGAAATCTGCGTTTTTGTTTTTTTTTGTGTAGGTTAGGCATCTTGTTTTATTTGGAATTTGATTTTATTTTATTATATAAAAATATTCTATAAATATATTTTTTGTTTTCTCTTTTTTTTGGGATTTGTGTTCTTTTTTTTTCTTTCTTTCTTCTTCTTCTTCTTCTTCTACTTCTTCTTCAAAAAGGGTGTTACTAATGTTGCACGATTTTTATGACATGAAACAAACAAACACACAAGCGTAGTGATGTTAGTACACGTGTGGCTGTGGACGGAGGCGCTGAACGAGTCGACTGCGACGAAAAAAATCGCTTCAATGCTGCAACTTTGAGTCCAATGTACAAACCTCTCAGTCCACATATGGTAACGTTGTGGGGTTGGGGGGGTTTTGTTTGGGGGGGGGGGGGGGGGGGCGGGTGGGCAGCGTGACACATCTAACTTATTTCTGACCAGACACAATGATGTCAATGCATGGGCGTTTCAAAAACAAGCGATGAGTGACTCATGTTATAGGAAACAAAATGTAATATCAACACAAATATACATCACACAGAAATACATTTAAGAAAAAAAAATGAAATTGAAGAAAAATGTTTAAAATAAATTATAGCTAATATATTGTGTTCGGCTAGTCTGCTTTTTTGTTGTAAAGATAATTTTTTTTTTGTTGTTTTTGGAGAATGATATACAATTTGTGTATATTTTCATAAATAAAGTATGCACTGATATGTTATTACAAATTCTATACTGCTTTTACAAAAAAAAGTGTTTGTTATTGTACCAAAGTATCCATTGGTCCCCTCTTACCCTCCTCCCCTTTTTGCGTATGTTTTACCGTATTTTATATATTAAATAGACAAGTTGACCTACAGACAAGTTTGAGTTTGTGTCCTTTTTCTTGTGAGTTTCTGTGATTCTGCACTTCCGTGTTCTCGCCACTAGATGGCAGTGTAACGCCTGATATTAATACTGTCCCACTGTGCACAGTCATCCAGTAACAGCTGCCGACTTTTTTATAGTGTCATTTTGAAATATTTTAAAGGCTGGAAACATTTACTCAACCTCATGCAACACTTTGACATCACTGTAAAAGTAGACTTGATGATTTGATTAATTGTTTTTTAGTGAATGTTTGACTGTGGAGATAGAGAGAGGAACGCATGTATCATCTTTTAAAATTAGACTGCTTTTTTTTTTTTTTTGTGATGCTGCAGTTAAGCACGTTTCCAAGATGACATAATGACATGAAATATTTAATAGACTATGAGAAGAATATAATCAGAATAATATTAGTTTTATTTAATTATTAAAAGAAACTCTTAGATGTGTTAGCTGGAGAAATAACAGAGAAACTATGTACTAATTATTTGTTATTTAACTATAAAGGCAGTGTCCCTGGTTCAATTCATTCTCAAGTCATTCCCCCCTCTCTCTCTCTCTCTCTCTCTCTCTCTCTCTCTCTCTCTCTCTCTCTCTTCTCTTTCTTTTGCTTTTCTTTTGAACCCCTTTCCTTTCCACATGTCATCCGCTCATGTCTCCATCCTTCATCTCTTTCTCCTATCTTCTCCTCTTTACTCTTCTCCTTTCCCTTCACCTCCTCTCCTCCCTTCTTCTTCCCCTCTCTCTCTCTCTCTCTCTCTCTCTCTCAAAATAAATCTTTACATGTGTCATTCTGCTTGTACTTGAAGCTACTTTAAGCACAGATGAGTAAAATGTGATCAATAATCTACAGAAAAGGAAGTTCTTTCACTCCTCCTCCTCCTCCTCGTTCTTTTCACTAGGGAGGTCAAAGGTCAGGGACAGATACAGTACAGCTATCTCATCTCAGGATGGATCTGTTGTTCATATCGTGAAGCCATCTGAGAAAAAGCCTGACGTATTAAAACACTAGAGCTGGAAAAGACTTCAGTACACTTCAGTTTGGATGAAGTGAAGCCGCTCTGCCTCCAATAAACTAAGACAGACATGAGTTCAAAGGCTTCAACATAAATCACAACCTAAATACATAATGAAAACACTGATACTAAAGCTGGAGAAGACAAAGGTACAGAGGATTTAAAAACATTTACATATATGAATGTTCTAAATAACACGCTTGTTTTCTTGAGATAAATCATAAGTGTGTCTTATTATCTCAACATAACCAATTATTCCCCTTCATCTCGACATAAGGTGTCAAAGCTCAACATAAAAGGATCGTTATGTGTGATAATGGATAAACACAGCTTCAGAGTAAGAATCAACTTTGAAAAAAATATTTTGTGATCACAGGAAAAATATGCAGTAAGTGTCACCTTTCCTGATCTTAAGAAAACAAAACACGCATGTCGTATCTGAACCTGGTTTTTCAGCGTATGAGTGGTTCCTACTCTGAATTGGTTTTTACTTATCAAATAGTTTTTATTGTATGTAATTATTTTATGATTTGTGTATTTTGCTGCCTCGTGAATCACTTTGTAACTGTGCTCTATAAATACAGTTTACTATTATTGTTTTATTTCCTCTTCTCCAACACAGTTCATAGGGAAATATTATAACTTTTACATGGTTTATGTGGCAGCTACAGTAGTAAACATGGTAAATTAGTGAAATGAGCATAATACATAATGATAAAGTAAATTAAACTGCCCGACATTATATAAGATAATGTTCAATCTGCTTCCCTCCTGTTGTCCTCCAGGGTCAAATTGACCCCATCGCTTTTGACTCTTCCTTCCTTCCTTCCTTCCTTCCTTCCTTCCTTCCTTCCTTCCTTCCTTCCTTCCTTCCTTCCTTCCTTCCTTCCTTCCTTCCTTCCTTCCTTCCTTCTTTCCTCTTTTCCTCCCTCCCTCCCTCCCTCCCTCCCTCCCTCCCGCCTTACTCCTTTCCTTCCTTCCTTCTCTCCTTCCTTCTTTCCTCTTTTCCTCCCTCCCTCCCTCCCTCCCTCCTTCCTCCTATCCTTCCTCCCTCCCTCCTTACTCCTTTCCTTCCTTCCTTCCTTCCTTCCTTCCTTCCTTCCTTCCTTCCTCCTGTCCTTCCTTGACCCAAGGACAACAGGAGGGTTAAGCCATTTTAAGAGGGGCAATCCTGCATGGTGAGTACCTTTACTTTTGAAAGCTTATTGATACATTTTCACTATATAGTGCAGAATATTTACCCCCCCAACCATTTTATCGCATGTGTAAATACAATCAGCAACCACTTCATAATGTATACAAGTATTATTTTATCCTGATTGGATAAAGCTGCTCCACCCTAACGCCACGTTTTGTTTTGTACATATAGGTTTCCAACAGTGCCCATGATGATCAACATCAAGAGTATCGGTCAAGCCTACTGTCATATTCCTGCACACACATCATTGAGGGTTCCTTTCGGCTCAAAGGGCCCAGATTATCTGTATGGTAGATCCGGCCATGTTAGTTAGTAGTGCCCACTATGAAATCTTGATCTGCTGCTAACAATTGGGTGAACTATCTAGTGACTATTATAGAGGAAGTACTGAATGAGTGAATAAGGGAGTGATTTCAAACACAGCCTTTGTATTTATACTTAAAAGTGTCGCTGCTTTAGAGTGGTGAGAGAGAGACAAATATCCATATATATCCATTTTAAAGTCTTCAAAGATTATATTCTAGCTGTCATATTTTAATTGCAGCAACTTTATAATCATGAAGCTAAAGTGGCATGTCCGAAAAATTATTGATTACAGTGAAAATGAAGCTAAACATATGAATGTATTGAATGAATGAGTGTTGCTGCTTCCTGTTTCTGCAAAGAGCATCACTAGATTTATGCATTCATGTGTATTCATGTGTAGGATTAAACTGCAGAGACCTTAGAAATTATGATAAAGGAAGTAATGTTGGTTAAGGGTGGATGGCAAAGAAGAAACACACCCACACAAACTGTCCTCTTGAACTGTTCAGCACTGATGACTGATCTGACCACCGCTCGTCAGCTGGCTCGGTCAGCTGGTTCATCCGCAGCAGCCGTCGGTCTCCATGTCTCATACAGACACACACACTCCTGCTTCAACAGGCTGCTAATAATACACATACGCACACACACAAACACACAAACACACACACACACACACACACACACACACTCAGACAGACTAATCAGACGTCCAACTGAGCAGTTTGGGCATTGTCTATTTCCTGCCTCTGTGAGATAAAGGCTGATATTCTTCTGGGGGTGATCTCATGTTTTAGCAATTCAGTGATTCAACTTCATAATGACTGAAATATGTGGGGAAATCATTCAGTGTGAGTGTAGTACATCTTTAAATGCTTCAATGTGCACCGTCATTGTGAACACACACAAAGGAAGCCTGCATGATGCCAAATGGGTCTTGAGAGACAGACAACTGGAGGATTATAGACGTGAATGATTGTCTTCCTCTTTGCTTTCCTCTGTGCTCTGTGTGTTCATGGGGTGTGGCCTCCCTGCCAGCGCACATCTAACTTCATTTCCAGACACTGATTAGATTACTGTGCGGGTATCTGCAGGCAGACGCACACTAACAGAGGAACTAACCTGCTTCACCTCTGCCTACACTACATTTACATCTGAATCAGTTTTTACTGATATCAGTGGCAGTTATTTTTATACATGGAAATTCTTGTTGTAGGAGGCGAGTTTGCTTTTTAAAAGAATGATACTCACCGCAGAGAGGATGGGAAGTCCTGTTTTAAGACTATACCTGATAGAAACCACTCAGAGGGTTTCAGTCTAATTTAGTGGTATAACATTGGTCAGTGGAACTTGTACTCGTAGTGTTCTGCAGAGCTGAAATCTGTCTTGCTTGTACATGATTATAGAAATTAAACTCTGCGTTAGTGTGTTTAAAGGTTATGAAGGGTATCAGGGAAAAAAAGGATATGGTTTGAGGTGGGAGTATTCCTCACACTTATCATATACAAGTCATTTTCAGCACCTGTTCTTCATGTTCTGACATAAATGAACAAAGAGCTTTATCAAGAAAAGCAGCTTATGCATGCAACTTCTCTATTATTGGGTGTGATGCCACTTTCCTCTGCCAATGTACATGATGCATGGAGCAGTGCTGCTTCAAACGCTTAAATGTGTTGAGCTTATACTCAAGCATTGCTGAACTCTGTGAGCACAGCCAATGGCTGGAAGCTAATGACATATATTTGTACAATTTGTTTACGCAAGATTATGTTTTGGACTTTTTTTGAACAGATGAAAGCACTGAGACTGTCTCACCACAAAATTGATATTCTAGAAAAAGGAGAGCTGAAAACTCAGCTAAGTACAGCTTCTGGTAGTAAGTAAGCTACCTTATTTATGCTGTGTATTTGTAAGCTGGGGAACACTTCAGTTTCATGTTTCCTTGTGTGTCTGTCTTTGCAGAACAACCATGTTTTGGGTCTGTGGAAATGGTGCAGTTACCCAGTAGCAGTGTTAAGCCAGCCAAAGCAGGTAGATAGGCAAAATAGGTATCTGTTCTTTCTCAAAAACCTTTGTTTAAAAGACAGTTAATTTCTTGAAAGATGAAATTCTAATTGGCTTTCTGTCTGTACTGTTCTGTTCTCTGTTTTCTAAGCCAGACTATCACTGGAGCACGGGTCTTCGTAGCTGAAGCTTCACTCCAATACTGCGAACATTCACAGTGCTGGAAACTGACCAGCAGTCAAAGGAAGAGCTTGCACAATAGCATTTGCAGAAATAAGTACAACAATTACAAAACAGATCGAAACCAGCCTCTTGACATCAAGAGTTGTTCTGTTCATGCCTTTTTGGCCATGTAGGTTGTGAGATGGAGAAGTGAGGCTGCAGCAAGAAAAAAAGCTCTCAAAATCATCAAGAACACAGCCTTAAAGGGTCTAAAACAAAGAAGTAACATTTATGTGTAGAAATAACTTTTAGACATAAATTACAGAACATTGAATAAAGATTCTTGAAATAAAGATTGTGTAAGCTCGTTCTTATTTGGCAAATTGTCATAAATGTTTAACGCCATAGGTTCTTTAAAGCGGTACTGATAAAACTAATAACCCTTAAAGAGTACCTACACATGTCCCTAAAACCAGCAGCTAGCCAGTTCAGCTAGAGATCCAGCTGCTTCAAGGACAGTTCTTTATTTAGATACCGTTCCTACCCTAAATGCCCTGCCCCCCCCATCGCCAGAGACAGTAGGTCAAACTTTTGGCGCTTTTCCACTATACAGTTCGAGCACTACTCGGCTCGACTCGCCTCGGTACGGTTCCAGAACAGACCTTTTCCATTACAAAAAAGTACCTACTCAACGTGGGCGGGGTCGTCATAGCACGGCTCCGCGAAACTGCCGTGACTTCGTTTTATACGCGACACAAACACATAAACAATGGAGGACATGGAGGCGATGGTGTACTTGCTGCTGTATGAGGCTTTCTGTCACACACAAAGCAAGAAAATTGAGCCGTATGGCTGTAACTATGGTAACGCTGTTGCCAGAATTAAAAAATGCTGGGTTTGATTCTTGTGTGGGACGGCTCATGACTCTTCCAGCGACAACTCTTCTGACCAATCAGTGGCCGGCAGTCTGGTGACGTCACATTTCAGTATCGGCTCGGCTCGCTTGGAACCTCACCAGAGCAGGTACTAAAAAAGTACCAGGT
Source organism: Scomber scombrus (assembly GCF_963691925.1). NCBI lineage: Eukaryota > Metazoa > Chordata > Actinopteri > Scombriformes > Scombridae > Scomber > Scomber scombrus. Next base: position 29,915,093 of record NC_084976.1, on the reverse strand, counting down.
ACCAGGTACTATCCCTATGGAAACGCAAAAAAAACGAGTCGAGTAGTGCTAGAACTGTATAGTGGAAAAGCGCCAATAGTGACCTTTTATATTCAGACCAAATTAATCAGCTTTCCAACATCTGAATCTGTCCTATTGATAAGAGTGAGACAAACACAGCTCTTTATAGTTTGGAAACAGATGACTATGAAGTCAAACATCCAGGTCACGACCTTTGCTAATATTGTTGTCATGAATGATTAGGGCTTTATTTTATAGTCACGAGTCATTCCTAAGCTCTCACTCACCCTGTATCACTAAACCTGATCTGCAGCTGTCATTGACAGATTGCACACTGCAGTGCAACCTCTTCTCTATTTTAACATGAGCCCATAACTTATCGCTGTGGTGATGAAGTCATATATGGCTGAAGGTGAGGATGAAGTCAGATGCTTTGAGCTCTGTTCACACGGTGAAGCACACAAGAGAAGTCGAAGAGTTTGGATTTTGAAGAAGGGTGCTTGTAATGCTGTTGCAGTTTTTTTGGTCACATAGCACCCACATTTAAACTGGCAGCTAATGATCGGGAGTGCCACATACAACTAATCTGCAAACCACTTACTTTTACATTGATATCTGTTGAAACTCATCTCTCACTTCCGTCGTTGCGATAATAATCATCTTCTTCCTTATTTCTCTGAAAAATAAAAGGGCCTATAAAGAAGTAAAGGGAAACAGTACAAGTAGAAGTACAATTTAAACACTTAAACCAAGAAAACAAAGCAGATGATTTGAAATATAATGAGGGAAATTACACTTGCATGCAGACGTGCATACAGTCATTCCTGTGCAGATTAAAATGGAGAAGATGTCAGAGCATTTAATGAGTGATTCTATACTTAGAGTGCATTTCAGAGTACAGGAACCATTAAACATTAATTTTCTTTTTAAAAACAATGATATAAAAACAACATGAATGCATCCTCTCTCACTGCACATATTAGATTGACTTAACTGACAGGCATCTCATACAGAAACTGATCTCTACAGATGGTCTTTAGTGCCTGCTCAGTAGTCATCACTTAACAAGCTGTCAAAGATGTGCATGGAGTTGAATTTTGAACATTTAGCTTATGTTATTTTTTTTATGCAGAGCACCATACAACACAGAAATAAGCTTCAGATCCAAGATTACTGGTATGAAAAGCAAAGCAATGTGTCAAAGGTCAGAGTGTCAGAGCCTCTGTGAGTGTAATGATGAGTGATACTGCAGAGAAACTGACTAAGAGGATGAAGAAGGTGATGTTAATATGTAGTGCGCTATTGCACATCACAAGTAATTCCACAAAACTGTCCTTTGACCAATTTTAATTACATTTGTTGTGGTTAAGTCATAGTACCAAAAGGGTGATTTTCAATTATTTTCATGACCCTGATACTGATATTAAATTTGCTGTATTCAGTGCTTATGCTGAACTTTCCTCGAGCATACAGTCACATATCCACCAGAAAATGTCCACTAGTACACAAGAAATATAACCATCTACCAAGATGTTTGCTGTGAACCTCTACAGAGCCGATTCATGCTCCCCAGCGAGGAGTTCTCTTCATTTTGGACACTACACGGACCATTTTAAAGCCTAAATTGTCAAAATTGCTCTCAATATACTATATCTCATCATCTATCAGATTGTTATGAAAACTACACATCACATTCACGTTGCTAAGGAGATAAATCATTATGATTTTGATGACATCATGGTCCACAGAAATATATATTTCTCATTCCACTCCAAATACTGTAAAACTTTAGACATTAGACTTCTTACCAGGCGGGGAGCTCCGGTCCTCTGAAATGAGGCCAACGCGGAAGTAACTTAAAACTGCATTCTACCAAAAGGCCACCAGGGGGCGACCGTTTTGGTGTCAAAAGGACTTCCGTCTCTATACAAGTCAATGGAGAATTCACCAACTTCTCACTTGATTTCTAACCTCAGTAAACGTTTTCAAAATGTGTTTATGGTCTCAATCGCTAGTTTAAAGCCTTCTTCAATGCAGTATGATGTTCATTTGGGACATTTTGGCCTCCCTGATTTTATATTTGACGATAAAGCAGGGTATGCATTAGGGCGTGGCTACGTCGTGATTGACAGGTTGATTGGTTCACAGGTTCAGGAGGGCGCCTCTTGCTCCTCCTGATGCCCATATAAGTAGAATCCGTGTTTTTATTTTTCCCAGCATGCACCGAAAATTTTCAAGATGGCGCTGCCCAGATCCGAAACTATTGGCTTCCGAGCAGCAGTCCACCAACATATGGGTGATGTCACAGATGTTACGTCCATTTCTTATATCCAGTCTATGCTTCTTACTCATTGGCACCATATGATTACTTTCTCTTAGAGCTCAAAAGGGTCTTCTTTTCTTAACCCAATCATCAGTCCATCACTGCGGCATCGTTCAATCCAATGACATCACGAGTAAATCAATGGAGACAGGATGACAGATGGCAGATGGCTATCAGGGTGCACATGTACACAAACACCACCACAAAGAGCTAGAAGAGGTCTCTTCAAATGGATCCACCCAACCCCCACCATGTTGATTATTGGTGGCCACTAGCAATTTGTCACGGACAGATCAATCAAGCATGTTGACGCCTGAGATTTTAAAATAAATGTGTTTATTCTAGAGAGATCGATGGATGGATTACCAAGACCTGTTGATGTGCCATCTCTGTAGTTTGTTAGAAATTAAAGCATAAGGGGAACCATCACAAATCTCCCCAAAAAGAAGTATATGGTAGATGGACACTGTTCTTCATTTTGGAAAAACCAAACTTCACAAAATTAAGTCTGGCCTGCTGTTCACATTTGGGTTGAACAGTAATTGGCCAAAAACAAGCTGATACTGTAAGTCATGTCAAACACAACAATACTTTATTAGCAGCCATGCCAAGTTTCGTGGTGACTAGGGAGCTTGTTAGTGAAAACTTGGCATACATTAAAGGCTTGTTGTTGACGATTGGTTTGACCCTCAGTAATGGGGTTTTACTGCATTAAATTGCCAAGGACTAAAATGATTCATGCAGCTTACAAAAGATACATCCCACCTCCAGGACGATTTAGTGGTAGATACATATTTAAGCCAAAAGTCTAATAATGTGAGCATGTTGCCAGCTTTACTTAAACCATACAAACACTTGTTTATGTTTCAACAATGGCACATTCATAGGCTTTCTATTGTTTTATATGCAGCCATATTAGTTAAAGCCAAACTCCGCTAATTAACTGTTAACTGAAGTATGAAAACTTGGTGCTACAGTGAACACATGAAGATGAAATTAAAGTAAGTTTTGATGGAAATACTCTCATAATCCCTATTCTATAGAGAATGCACAAAACCATGCAACCATGCACTATCTCCATAATTTCATTTTTATATACTATGTATAAATTATACTACCTTGCTCATACCTTCAATCCATTAATTGCATTTTTGTGCGATATATGTTAATATGTTGCTAAACTGAAACAACATAATTGTTTACTATTTTTATTATTTTCAGACTATCAGTTACTATTGTTTGGGAAAGATTCATATTAAATTAATCTTTCTATTTTTATCTTTATCTTATTTGTTCCTGCTCTCCTTCCGAGGCATCAATTAAATTGTTCTTATCAGTTAGTGCTTGTATTGTGAGTACCCTGGGTAGGGCAGCTCTGTTGGCGGGCAGAGAATAAGAGAATGCCGGACAGCTGTTGTAATACCGCTGCAGCACTTAAGCCTTCTCACAGTGAATACCGACTGTCTGCAGTTTCCTTCCTCGCTGAATCTCTCATTGGGGGGATTTGGGCAGCGAGGAGGCGAGCATTGGCCAAAATAGCCATCATTGTTCAGTAAACTGACTAATGAATGACAAGATGGGGTGGAGGGAGTGGAGGGGGAGGGTGGAGGGCAGTGAGGTCACACATTGTTCCCTCTTTTGTACTTTTTTCTTGGCCCTCTCATGGGATGGCTGTTTGCTTGTGGAAGGCCCGGGCGCTGCTTTGTTAGCTTGCCTGCTTTGAGGTCAGTAAAGCTGGGATATTGCCAAGTCCAGGCACATACACACAAACACACACACACACACACACACACACACACACACACACACACACACACACACACACACACACACACACTAACACATAGCCGCTCAGCCTTCATCAGTGCAAACCCCAGAGGAAACAGAGATGGATGTTGCTGGAAGGCAGCAAGCAGCTGGTTTCTTGACCTTATCTTAAGGATGCAACTGTATTCTGAGTCAGAGTCAAGGAAAATGTTCATAGTTTTAGAGACCTCTCTCATTAGTCACCACAAAACAGTTACCGCTTTTAAACACAACAATCATATAGTTTTCATAGTCATAGTTACAGACAAAGCCTCCTCCTGGTATTTGTTAGCAATGGTATGATTGCATGATCTATTTTTATGTGATTTTATTGTTTTCCCAGCACTTTATTTTACAAACATCAAATGTCTTAATGAATGACGTTCCCTGGAAAGAACCGTAATTTGGGGGCGGTTATAGGAGTAAAAATACTTACTAATTGGCCCATTTAAAAGAATATTTATTCAGTGTATTTTATCTACTGTTGACAAATTTATTCTTCTGTACTGTGCCTGCCTGCTGATGAATTTCAAACTGTTACTTTCTGTGACACTACGAATTATTAAGTTTACAACCTACGTAATTACCTAAATTACATAGTTCTTTACAGGACACATGTAAGACTAAGTGTTACCTTTGGCTTAAACAAGCATTAAAAGGCATTTAAGGACTTGTATAGGAATGTAAGAGTTAATGGTTTCAGGCCTCAGAGTTGCCAGCATTTAGATACACTAAAGAAAAGCTAACACTAATACCAATTCACCCAAAATATATCAGCTACTAGTGGGCTGTATTTTATTCAGCTTTCCAAGAGAAATACAGCTTAACAGTTTTTATGAATACAAACAAAATGTATTTGCTGTGTCACTTACTTAAGTCAAGTCAGTTTGATAAGGAATTAAATGCATGTATGAGGTGTGCTGCAGGATAAGACAACTGTTCAAACAAAGAGAAAGATTATATCATGAATCTACAGTTTATTTTGAGCTGTAAATGTACCGCAGTAAAACTGAACTTTATTATTGGATTTAAAGAAATAGAGCAATGTGCTTCATACAGACCAACAGACCAACCAAATACAAACATTACATAGTTTGCTTATGCAAATCATGTCATCTTTAACAACCTTTTACAATCAACAATTTATTTTATATGTGTGAAACATAAAAAATAAGTCAATTGTTGTCCAGTAAAATGAGATAACTCACCAGCACAAAAACTACCTATCTGATACACGGTGAAACAGCAGCTCTACAAGGAATCCTACCCTTCTGCTGTCATTGATTTCCATCAGTGAGTAAAATCAGATTAGGCAGCAATCAATAATACTTAGACTTTCAAATGACATTCTTTCTTCTGTCTTCATGCTGTTCCCTCATGCAGAAATGCCAAACCTTATTTCATAACATGCACACTGAAAGACCGAATAGTTTCATAATAATAATAGAAGGGGGGAAAGTTTTGTCAAATATGTCAGTTTACAGAAATGAGGCATGTGCTCAGTATCCGTACAGATAGAATTGGCACGTTGGTGGTTAGTGTCACTCAGTACGTTTACATGCGGCAAAAAATTCGAATTTCTGATCGTATCAGATAAAGACATGAATAAGACCGGTTCACTTGTCTGAGTATACATGCCGTTCAGAGAATCTGGATAAATGGCCGGAGCACGGCTGACTCCGTTACGCTATGTGGCGCTGTAGCCTTCTCAACAAAGAGCCACTTCCGGTTGACTTAGATACGATTGCTGAGTATACATGGCGTTAAAATGCCGACTATGAACAAATTATCTAGGTGTTCTTATCCGATTTTGAGATGTCCGTTATGGTCTGAAGTAGGTCTGATGTAGATCGGACTAAGGTGTTTACAAACATTTTAAAAGTCTATGTATGATACGATCAGAAATTCTAATGTTTTGCTGCATGTAAACGTACTGACTGAGGTGCGCATCAAGGCACAAATTTGGTTTTATAGTTAATGCATTATATAGCATAATCTCATTTTCAGCTGACTAACACTGATAAGATATAAAACTGATTTAACTATACCCCTCGCTACATTTTTTTTATAACGATTCCTCCCCAAATGACCAGGATTCACCCTTAACTTCAAACTCCTCAGATTGAACCAACCCCATCTTAACATTTCCACATAACATCTTCTTCACCTCCTGCTCTTTCTTATGTTCCAGCTCTTTAGATGAGTCAATATCCACCCTGGACTTCCCATTTACCACATTAGAATTTTCCAGATTCCCCCAAACTACACTGTCACCAAACCCTAGATTCTTATTGGTTTGCTCAGCTGCTTCATTATAGGCATCATCTGGTTGGAAAGTGGCACCGGTCTCCAGGGAGGACAGCCAGATATCATTGTTTACACCAGAGCTGAAGAACTCATGGAGGCCGCTGTCGTTACCATTTTTGTTCAATAGTTCTGTTGAGTCTTTCACCACAAAGATGTCGTTTTCATCAGGTACACTGTCAGGGGAAATCTCAAGGGGCTCCTCTTCATGTGTCACGGCACCTTCATCAGTGCCTCCATCATCAAGAAGATAACTTTCAGCTGATTTCGGCGCATTATCATAGTTTACATCATCTTCATTCTGATCTCTGATTTCAAAGTCCTCACTTGGGTTCTTAAGGACTTCCCATTCTGCTGTTTCTTGAACTTCGGGATAAGCTTGACAGTCTGCAACATCCTTCACTACGTGTTCTTGAGGCACGCTGAATGCTTCTGCAGGTGTAGCCTCTTTCATATCAGTGAATGGATCAGTTAAATGCAGCGTGGACTTTGGATCCTCTGAGTTGTTTATTTCCTCCATATCAGGCCTGCTGATGAAGTCACTAAGGATAGGCTGATCTTCTGTTACATCAGCATGAGTCACCATCGACATATTGTGTTCATCTTCTTCCTCTTTTTCTGGAGCATCTACAGCTTCTTCCTCTTCATCATGGACCTCCTCATCAGCCAGGTTGTCTATTTGAGGCACTGCCACTGACAATTCACTGAAATATAGGTTCTCATACTGTTGATCGATAATTGCAGTAGAAGATCTAAGTTCATGGTTTACTGTCATGTGAGGCTCTACACAGGAAGACATGTCTTCCATTTTTGTTTTGCCAGATTCTTCTTGCTCTGTCATTTCCGTTTCAGACTTGTCCTGTAGAGGTAGGACTTCTTCACTGTCATCAAATGCAAAGCGAACACTGTAGCTGTCTGTGGATAGGTTTTCCAATTCCTGTTCCACAAGTCTGTCTGTCTCCAACTCTTCATCATAGTCTACATACGTGGGTACCATCGGGTTGGCAAACTGCTCGGATTCTTCATCTGACTGTCCCTCATCGACTTTCTCGATCATTTCTTCTGTATCTTCATCATCATTCACTGGTGTAGTATGCTCACTCACAGTCATGCCATTGCCAACATCCCTGTCCTCAATATGAGCGTAACCCAGATCATATTCCTCATCCAACGCCTCTCCTTCAACTTCTTCGCACAGATCTTCCATGGTTCCAAATTTCTTTGACTTGTCTTCGCTCCACTCTCCAGTTCCCGTCTCTCCAACCTTCTTTTCTTGTTCACCTTCACTGGACTCGCTTTCGTCCATGTGTGAAGCCTGAGTATTGGCATCAGTGTCGTCGCTCTTGTATCGGATCAAAGGACGAGGGTCAGCAAGAGTGTTGTCCAGGGCATAGCTGTCACTCTCCACCTCGGTCCTCCACGATATTGAGACATTTGGAGAATCATCCTCTTCATCGTTTTCATCTTCTTCGTCGTCAGGAAGTGGTGAATGCTCTTCTCCTGGCGCAGCATGCTGTTTGTAATCTACTTGTGCGTCTATCAATGACGATGCCATGTTGTCATCTTGCTGCACGTTAGTGGCAAAATCCTGCCTTGTTTCTTTTGTATTATGCCCTTCGTCTCTTACTGATACGTCTTCCTCTGGTTCAGCATGTTTTTTATTTGTTTCATGCTTTTTTATGTCATCATCCATCTTCAGATCAACCTTCCTTTCCATCACACTATCATATGTATCCATCTCTTCTCCATCAGGGTACAATTTATCCTCAACCTCCATCTCATTTGTTCCTACCATGGAACTGCTTTTTTCTTGCTTCATCTCAAATGCCTCCTCTTTCAAGATGTTTTCATCTTGGCTCAAGTCTGTAACTTGGTTAAAAACACTTTCTTCAGGCTCACATTCAGACAGTGGACTGCTTGTTCTGGATTCGTAGGTTGGTTCGAGTACCGCCTCTGTTTCAGAATCTGAGGTTTCTTCTTTCACATGCTCTACCTTTTCGTCTATGTACTCTTTCTCTACAAATGCATCATTTTGGGCTTGTGGCTCTTTCCATTCTTGCTCTGCAGCTAGCATTTGGCAAGGCCAATCCTTATCAGATTCAACGGAAAAACCGCAGAGCTCCTCTGTCCTTCCCTCATGGTATGGTGTAAGACTGGGTGTTGTTTGAAACTGATGCTGAATAATGTCATCATTGACGTGCAGCTTGCTGCTGAGGCCAGGCTCAACCTCATAACTGACAACTGACTCTACTGTTTTTTCTTCAGTAAGTTCACCAGCAACATTGTTCCAATCATTTTCCTCTTCTTGGTCCACAAATGTTTCATTATGAGCCTTTTGCTCGTTTGGAGGTGAAAGAGGCTCAGCATAGGTGACTTTCTCATGAACTTCCTGTGGTCTGAAATTTTCAATTGCTCCATCCTGCAGTATTTTCGGATAAGGGGTTCCCCATGTTGATGACTTTGTTGTGTTGTCATCTGCATGTTTTCTTGAAATAATGGCAGTTTCAGTTAGGATTATGGGTTTTCTACTCCAGACTGATGAAGCATTTGTTGCTGTTGCTTGCGATTTTCCTCTTATACTACAGACAGATGAAAAGGAAGTGGTCTTGTGGCTGGCAGGCAGCTGGGTCTGGTAATTTCTTTTAACCCCTTGAGGACTGAAAACTGTATCTGTGGAGGACAAGAGCAGAAGTCATAAATACAGAACTGACACACTGTAATAATTGTGACTTGCATTAATGGGTCTTGAACTCACTGGCTTCAAATTAAACCAACATGTTATTTGAACAATGCTGTCCATATCCTACAATATTTGATATCTGACTGGTATTTCAAATCATCTCTAGTAATTTTAACGTGTCAGAGATACTGTGAAGAACCTGCCTCCACAAAGCATTATTAAAACATAGGTTTTCAAGGAGGGTGGACACTAATGGGGAGATATTGATCCTCATTTCCTTTCTCTGTTGTCTATGTTACTGGAGCCATATGGCTAAATAACCTTTGGGGATTGTCTTAGGTGGCTTACATTACAGTACCCAAAGTGCCTAGCTCAGCCCCCTTGGCCAAGCCCCCACCACCACCCCTCCCCAGTTAGACTAATACTATTACAGACATGTCCTCCAGTCTGAGCGGCTTTTAGTTATTGAAAGTATAGCCTTACAAAGGGGGGTTATTAATGTAACGGAGAGAGTGGTGACAAAGGAGAGGATTTATGTGACATATTTGGGTTATAAACACTGCAGCATTTTAGTCTCTGGCATGGTGTTGATTCATGAATACTGTTTACTTTAATTACCTGTGATGAAAATGTTTCTTGGCTGATTTAACAAAGAGATATTTCCCCCGAGGCTTTCACTGTCCAGCAAAGCTCTGCAAAGACAGACGACAAAAGAAACCAGTTGAAGTTGCACATCTTATACAAACAAAACATGTTTTTTGATCAAGAGCAGCCGTAAATGGGTGAATGCCGACATGATGCTGCTCACAGAGCGGTGGGTGGGGACATGAGCGAGGGGTGACTTTTGTTGCTCTTGAGCAGCAGGAACAGACTGAGATTTGTTGATATGGTAATGAAGGAAAGGCCCTGCCATTGAGAAGCCATCTGCAGCATGCACACACACATCCACACACATAATGACAGCAGATATTATGAGCAACCCATGCAGCACTAATACCAATGTGTCCGTTCACACATGTTGACCACACCAATCACATACCCTTATAATTAGCTGCATGTCTATCAGATTACCTATTTTTTTGGCCTGCATGTTTGATTACATTTTTAAATATAATACAATACACCTTGGTAGTTTCATGCACCGAAAATGACATTGGAAATTGTCCTCTAGTTTTGCCCCCTGTCCCCCCCTTACTCCACTCTGCTGTTATTCTAGACTCCCATAGCTCATAAATTGGTAGCTTCTCACTGACGAGGGAAGGTCAATATTTTGAGGAGGGGGGAGAGGGAGAAAGGAGACGCCACTATAGAGCTCTATAATGCATAAGTCACTCTGTCCAAGACAACAGAGGCTGCTGTTTCAGTGTGGTGACCTTTTTTCCAGACGGCTGCACAGCCTTTTATTTGTCAGCTTCTCTCACTGATGGAAGATCGGTGGTCTGTGCTGTTTCTGAGCAGCAGTGTTTGAAAGGGTTAAACACACCATCTAAATCAGAGTTGACATGGTCGTGATGATAGCCCAGCTGGATTCATTTGGGGGTTTCAACCACCTTGTTTTTAAAGATTCCTTCACATTCTTATATTGTATGTGATATTTGCTGTGGGCAATAAATACATATCCATACTGTTTACTGATCATACCGATATTTCAACAATATCAGATCCTGAGGCATGTAAGCGTCAACAATGCAACTTCAGTTTGAAGGCAAAAATCTGATTCTAATGTCATTTCTGTGAAAGGAACACAGCAAGTTTAGTCCATATCCATTTCATGTTTAGCTTTGCTGAGAACACAAGCACTAGAAACAATGAGAAATTTTCTAACCTTCTAAGGAGTATCCTGATACTTTCGTAGTTACCAATACATCTATTTATCAGCTGAACAGTGTAAAAATATGTCCAAATATAAAGTACCAAATTTCCCCAAATAAGAGCAGTCCTTTAAGTACATCTTATCATTTGTGTTTGAGGGAGCAAAAATCAATAGCTGAGCAAGATTTTGGAGCTTAGCGTGATTGATTACCATGTGAAAACGACCACAATATTGATCATTTTCTTCGTATGTTGGTAATAAAGACAAAGAATGTTTGAAAACTGAATTAGGAGAAGACATGACTTGACATTCAGAGTGAGGAGGCAATTGCAAATATCGAAAGTGTGTGGTGTGCTTCATTTGCCTTTCAGCATGTTGAAATCAACACTTAACGCAACATTTATCTCATAACTTAGTTCCTTAGATCAACCACCCCTGTGAGGTGCTACTGCTTTTACAGTGTGAAGTCAAAGTTCCTCTTTTTTTTCACTTTTTCTTTTGAACGCTCAATAAATACCATCTTATCATGAAAAGTCAACATCCACACAAAACAGAACACTTCTCTTTCAATACTCATTCATTTGTTTCATTTTACATGTAATCAAAACAGTAGTCGTATTATAATAGATGTTTTTTCACCCACTGATCACCGGAAATGACAGAAGAACAGGTTGCAACGCTGACAGGTTTAAACACAGTCAAGATCTGGATTTAACAACAACAAAAAAAACAAATCCTACATGTGTTTCCCTTGAAAAACAATGTGAATAATGCTTCATACTGGGACAATCTGCGTCATTGAGACTCTGCTCTGTTCTGTTGTTAGGGCAACCGTTAAATTGCGACACAGTGAAGTAATGCAATGCAAGGTGGACATCTTGCAAGCATCTTTTCTGTTGCAGTAAATTCAGTTTGCAGAAGCAAAACATGTCAAATTGAAGCAAATCCAAAAAGTAGTAGGGGTATGATAAATGATCTGAAGTGTCTTACGATGATGTCTTTTGATACATCGTTATTTATCAGGCATCAGTACTGAAATATTTTTAGTTGCCTTACTGAGGCACGGTTTCTGTATTCTGTCACTTCCTGAATACATTTGACTGTAAATAGTTTTGCTCTCAGCCTTTTTGCAGCTCAGCCTTTGGCCTGTTTGTATGTGCTGTTGCTTGTGTTTGTTACAACAACTAAAACTCTCAATCTGAGGCTTGTCATGGTCTAGTGAATAAATACAGAACAAAACTTGCTCTCTACACTGCAAACATGACACATAACTGCCCCTAAAATCACAAACTCTTGTTTTACATTTCTTTTTATATACTGAATTTACTGACTACTAACAACATATTAATTATTCAGCTCTACAGATGTTGGTAGGTTCCCCTGCATACAGACTTTAGCTCCATATTTAACACACATACACTGATACTGAACTGCCCATCTTACTTTTGTTTTCACAACACAAATAGATTGAAGTATATTTTGGAGTGAAATCTTGAACAGATTTTCTCAGTATCGATCAGCCGTGGATCAATTTGTATAATTCTAAATAGTCTGAAAGCGCAGATGGTGACTTCTGTCTGTGATTAATTATTTTTATCCCTAATGCATGCTGTGATAGACTTCCCAGCATGAAGCTATATGGAATGATTGATGGTCCTTTATATCTATTCTTGGTTTTCTGTCAAGCATTTAGTGACAAATGTCTTTATTCAAGGTGCCCTGGAGCATACCTGTATGTGGAGACCTCCATGCCCAGAGACATCTTCTGCTGCAGCAGGTCTCTGTTCTTCAGGAGGAGACAATCAATCTGCTGGCCCAGCTCCCCTTTCTCTGCCTCCAGGCCCTCCAAGTGGTCCTGCCAAAACAGGAAGCAAAGCAGGAAAAGGAAGAGGTTTAAAAAAAGGTTTGAAAGCATTCACAAGGAGTAGTACATTAAGTAGAAAATAAACATTTCAGCTTTGTTTGTGTTGCAGTCTGTTGAGTTCTCTGGCTTATTTCAATGTTGGATGCAATCTTTCATATAAATGTGCTGATTCACTGAGTAGTTTTGGTGAACAGTGATGCTGTTACAGTCTAGTTGCATAGGTTTGTATTTTTAGGGTTGACTTGTCACCGTAGTTTATTAGCCTTGCACATGATTACAATCCAGGAAGCTGTGTTGCCAGTTGTCCAGGATCAGAATTGTGCTTGATTTGGGTGCCACACCTCTTGGATGTCACTGTGACCCAGAACTAATTCCCAAAGACCCAACCTATAAATGTGTAGTCCCACAGGCATTGCCAGACCCACATGTTTCAATCCATTAGAGTATTAGATAAAAATACGGAGGAGGGAAAGCCCCTGAGGGAATAACTCACAAATGTTTTTTAAGCTTTCAGTAGTGCATCTGGCATGTTGCCTTGAATATTGGCCAATAAATTCGATATAAAAAGTACACAAGTTTGTAGCAGGACAAAAACATTGTCTGGTGATCGAATATTTGATCTTTAAAGACCTGACCAGTCATTTCTAAGGTCATGTAGGTAACTGACATGTCTACATTTTGTTCCGCCTCTCTCACCACTGTCTTGCAGGTGATGATTATCAACTGTTCACATACCAGTGTGGTTTGTCACTGCATGATTTTAGACTGTGTCTATTTGTGACATGTCAGGCTATGAAAAAGATGACTCACTGTTTCTAAGGCAACAGCAAAATAACTTTTGGGTTTTGTGTGTTTTTGTTTTGTTTTAGAGAAGCTGTGAAAAATAATTCAACAATAATTCAAATGTCAGAGCTTCTGTAGTGGACAGAAATATACCATACCACTATGCTATATACTGTATGTATCATCAAATGTATCAATCCACAAACTTAAGAGATGTGCTTGCTTTTCTCTTGTTCACATCCCTGCATAAACAAATATATTTAGGTATTATTGGTGCAAGACACCCCAGTGGAATCTGATCAGTTATATTTTGCTCACTGCCAAAATCAAAGTAATATTGGACACATGATTTTAATAGGATAAAGAATATGATCTGTAGCAGGTATGGGTGTTTTGCTCTCACCTGCAGCTGCTGGATCTCCAGGCTGTGTTTGTCTCTCTGTTGGAATGCAGTCTTCTCCAGATGCATCCTGACATCTTGGGCTGAGGCGATCTCCTTCTCCAGGGCTCGGAGCTTTAGCTGACTCTCACTCTTCTCCTGGCCCACTTGCATCAAACGGCTTCTGGCCTGGTTAAGCGACTCCTCTAGCCAAGCTAACTGGCCCTGATGGGCCTCTTCTGTCTCCTGCCATGCCCTGTTGGCCCTCTGGGAGTACTCCTGATCCAGCTGTAGGAGGTTTGGTGTCAGGTTGCCCCTTTGAACAAATGTGGTTGGCACTGTGGCTCTGGAATGGGTAATTTTGGCCTCCAAGTGGGCCACATTGTCCTGGTGGGTTTGAATTAGGTGCGTCATCTCATGCTCCAGCTGACTAACCTTCTGCTTAAGCCAGATTTGTGCCCTGTGCTCCTCTTCCAGCTCCTGCCTGCTTTTCTCAGACTTTTTATTGGCATCCACCCGGGCCTGAGCCACCTTCTGCCTTTGCAAGTCCAGGGTTTGGAGCTCCTCAGTCAGCTTTCCAACCTCCACCTCTGTGTAGACTCGGTCTTTCCAGGCTGCATCCACCTCCAGTCTTGCCTGACGCAGTTCTTCCTCCAGACTCTTCCTGTGCGACAAGGCTCCATGATTACTGTGTCTCAGAGCTTGGATCTCCTTTGCAAGGTGCGCATTTTCCTCCTCCAGGAGTTTGACCTGGCTCAAGTAGGTCTCCAGGCGTTGGTTCAGGTTCAGCATTTGGTGCTTCTCGTCACCCAGGTGGCTGTGGTAGAACGGTTGATGCACTCTGTGGAGCTCCATGTCAATGTTTAGATAAGAGAGATTTGGCAAACTGAGGCCTCACTCAGAAGTACACCAATTATGATTTAGCAGCCAACTGTATCGCTGTGTCCAGGCCAATGTTGTGGTCTGTGTGTGAGTTTTTTGAGTGAGAGAAGCTCCTGTGAGGCTCTGGTGGTCTGACTGCCAGCAAGAGGCTTTCATACTGAAGTTAATGAAGGGGCTGGGCAGACTGACAATAGGGGAGGAGGGATGAAGAGGGAGGGAGGGGACTGGATTCTACAGAGGGAGGGGAGAGGAGATGAGGTAGGGTGGATGGACAGGGAGAGAGTGGAGCAGTAGAGAGAGAGAGAGAGAGAGAGAGAGAGAGGGAGGGAGGGCGAAGGGGAGATGAGATGGAGGAGGGCTGAAAGAGATGGGAAAGGGCAGAGAGAGGCAGTGAGGTAATCTCTGAGGTTAACTCTTTCATCACTGCTACTTTTTCTGGGGAAAACCCACTGCTGAACAGAAAGTGGATGCATTTCACATAAAGCAATTCAATCATCATTAACAGCAAAGAAGACATCATAAAACCACACTTAACAGAACAGACAGTGGATCTCTGACAGTCACAGCCAACAAGCAGCAAGAGCTTTAGATATAGTACTGATATCACAGCAAATCTCAATAGGAGAGGCCACACTTCACACACAGATGCAATTAAAAGTGCTTTGTATAATTCCTTAAAACATCAGATTAGACCAATACTTTATACTGAATGAAAAAAGCAAAATTACAGTCATTTAAATCACATGAAAAAAGGGTGTGTGGCTGAGCATGTAATCGCAACACCTCTGTTTCTAGCCAGGAAACTTTGTTGTATATCATCACTCATTTCTTGTTTTCTCTTACTGGCACAATCACATTACAAAAATGCCTGAATAAATGCTTTTAAAAACATGATAGGTCATAGAAAATATTTGACAATAAAAAAAAAAAAACTGACTCTGATGATGACATTTCAATAATATGGTATGAAACTTAGTTTGACACAGACGTGTTATCAGAAAAAGGAAGCAACCTTTTCCTGTAGCATTTGGGTTTGGAGAAACACTTTATTTGCTATATGTTACTAAGAGGTTGGTCCTAAAGGTCAAGAAATATATTCTAACTGCACTCATAACTTCCTGCATTCATATAAAAAAAGGCATCTGTGCTGTGTTCCACTTTTGTAAACCACACTCAGAAAAGTTAATTTTTGAACCACATAGTGCAAAGTGTGTCTGTACTCTTCTGCCAAATTCCATAAACATATCAACACCAAATGCCAACGCTTTAGCTGACAACATAGACAACAGTATCATCGGCATAAAGATGTACAGATTATTGACTTAGATGGTGAAAAGAGTGAATTAAAGTGAAGTAAAACTGAACATTGTGGTACACCTTTGGCGGCGTAAAGAAAGCTGGAGGAGAGACCACTGAGCTGCACACATTGCTTACAGTTAGAGAGGTCATTTAGAGAAGGAGCCAACAGCTTCATCTGACAGGCCTATGTCTGAAACCTCTGACATAAGTCGTGGTCAATGGTGTCAATTACCCCAGACAATACCAATGAAAAGTGCAGCACAGTAATTCTTGGAATCTAAAGCCTTCACAACATCTTTTAAAACTTTCAAGGAAGTGGTTTCTTTACTGTGTTGTGTAGTCTCTAATTATTTCGTCGTTCGAAAAATGTTGAAGTTCCAAAAATCACCAGGAATCATCCAGCTGAATGCAGTTAGAGTTTTATTGTCGACAGTAAAACCCGGAGCCAACATACACAGCCACCGAGCTAGCAGGGGATTAGGCCTAATTTCACATATTTGGCGATTTTTTTAATCATTCAAATTTGGCAGAGTGGTTAACAACACACTTTTCTGTGGTATGTCAAACTCAAAACACATATTTATTCTTACTTTACACGGACTTTAAGGTCAATGTGATGAGTTTGGCTGCTTTAAAAGAGGATGTTGAATGTATATGACAGTGGCTATCATTTGTCAAGATCTCTTGCTCTTGACCAGGAAGGAGAGTTCATTTCTCTTTGTTTTTATAAATTTTGATTAAAGATTTAAGTTGAAAAGTTCAACTAGACCTCAACCTAGAGATAAATATTGCCAAATCATAAATATTACACAAACAGGACATGAATTGGCATAAGTGGGCAAAAATACAGATACAAATGAATGAAAAAAGGGAATATCAGAGTTATGATTTGCTATATAAGTACTAACAAAACCATTATCTCTCTAAAACAAAAGTAGCTGAACCAGGGACCGAATCTACTGAATATAAAACTTGGCCGAACAAAGCAGACAAACACGTACAAAACTAGTTCATAGTGGTGCAGTCTCACGGTAAGAGCAAGGGCTGTGTGTGTGTGTGTGTGTGTGTGTGTGTGTGTGTGTGTGTGTGTGTATATATATATATATATATATATATATATATATATATATATATATATATATATATATATATATATATATATATATATAAGTTACAGACCCCAGTTTAACACCCTAATTTCATAGGACAGAGGTGTCAAACCCACCAGTTCATTTGGTTGTTGTGAGAACACCATGAATTGAGTTTCCATACTAAGTAAACATCAAAGGTCCAAAGTTAAACCTTCTTCCTGAGTGCAGTGTTCATAATTCTTTCTTTAATTTGAAGATTATCCTTGCATATTACAGGAACACAGTGTGTATGGTTTAAGGCTCATATCCAGGCCAGTCATGCATGCAAATTATTTTCTCAACCAAAAGCAGAAGTGGTTTATTTTAAAGTTGCGAGTGATCAGCAAAGGAAACAGGCACTTCTGTTCTTAGGTTGCTCTGTGGCTTAATTACAGTGACAGTCTGTCTACGAGTTAGACCGAGCTCAACAGACAGACTGTAAAGATGGAAGAGGAGATTAACTATGCTTCAGTTGTATTTAAAACTAGGACCAACTCCCGACCTCAAGGTAGGCTTCGATTTTCTTAAATCAAGAACATTATATGGTTCAAATGCTGTTTTCTTTTTTGTTTAGTTCTTATTTTGGTGATCTTCCTCAAATGTAGATTAGTACAGACATGTTGTTAAAATAATACTGGAAAGAAAGTTATTTGGAATCTTTATGGATTAAAAGATTAAAATTAAGACAGTTTAAATCTTTGTTATCCTATAAGTGAAAAAAACCTGTAAGTGAAAAAAATCGTCTCGTCATTTATCATGTGGACTGAGTACAGAGTAAGAAAGCAGCACAGGAATTGTCATTTTAAAACCTGGAGGACTCGGGTTAATGTGCAATATCATTTAAAAACAAATAAATTCATTTAAATGAAGGTACGGAAGGCTACATTTTGTGTGTACTTTGCATTAGAAACATATCAGGAACGAGTGGTGGACTGGGATAATAATTCAAGCCGGAAATTTGACGCCATTCCAGGCCAACCTTTTCATGCAGACTTCTAATTTTGTATTCTAACCCTATTTGTTGATATAACGGTTAAAAGAAATTTGGAAGTGACCAGTAAGTCCTCCATTTGAATACAGGATTTTCATTGAAAACCCTGTATTCAAATGTTATAGCAATGGGTGAACACTGAAAAAACCCATTTCAGTCCTCCCTTCAGTCCTGAAAAGTAAAGACTATTAATGACAGCAAACTGCAGCAGAGACTAACGTTAACTGCTCCTCTCCTCTCTCAGCCTGTGTACAGCTGAGACACAGACAGGCAGTGGTGGAGAGTTGTCAACAACTTAACTCACTAATTTAACAACACAATCTCAATGAAAGAAGAATCCAAATGATGAAAAATACTACTGTAAAGGATGTGATGATGATGATATAAACGAAAGCTATAACCTTCTTGACTGACCTGCCCTCCTGGTGAACATGTCACTTATTTTACAATATTTAGCTGCATCAGTGGCAAGGGCTTTGCATTTTCTGTCCCTCTCTCTCTCTGCTCCACCTTTCCTTTTTGTGATTACGTACGCCAGATAAGTGGATTTGATTGGTCGGGGCATCCGGCAACTCATTCTTGCTTGCTATATTGTTGCTGGTGATGATGACTGTTCAAGTCAGGCCAGAAGGACCATCAGTCCACCAGGAATTGTCCCGGTGGACTGATGTGCAGTCCGCCTCTGTCAGGAACTGTAAAATGTCATGCTTATTCACAGCTACAGTTTCCTTATTACACACTCGATGTCTTTGGTTTAAAGTCCCCCTACACTTAAAAATGTGTTTTGCTAAACGTTGCTTCACTTGCATGTTTGAGCTTCACTGTGCAGAACGATGTATGTGCAGAGTTTTCATCTGCTGCAGCGAGAATGTTTCTCTCATCTTATATTTGTATAATCATAGGGAGAGAGAGAGTAATTCAGATAAATTATTAGTCAAAGCTGATCATTTTTATGTGTTAAACATACGGAAATTCCACCGAGATCACAGCTGCCTAAAACAGTCACAAAAATGTGTAATGAAATAGATCTTTGTAAAGTATTTTCTCATGAAAGGCAGTTTCCTCTTTTATATATGATCCACTAACTGTGAAAGTCTGATTTCATCATCTTGGGTTTTAGCACATAGTTTTAAAGCTGTTTGAGGGTCAACAGCTGTTATTCCAGGGAAGATACTGAAGGCCTTGTAATCTTAAAAGATACGATTTTGGGATAACATTAATCACAAACAAAAAGGTAAAAAATAGGAATAGAATAGGCTTTTAAAAGACCATGAACACTATGCAGTAATAAACCATGACATTATGTCCTTCAATCTTTCAGCTCAAAAAGAGGAAGAAACTGTGTACGATGAGGTGAAGGTGCCGCAGAGAAAACCAGAAAAAGCAGCTGACACAAATGGTAAGTTCAAAAACAATGTAAGCAACATTTCCATATTACTGCTACTGGGAACATTTCTAGTAGTGCCTTTAGTACTGCTGCAACTACTATCACTACTTTAACATCAGCAGTAACATCAGTAACCCTGAAGGCATTGTAGGAAATGTAAGGAACATTTAAGGGGGAAACCTTTGTCCCCACTGTCACTTTTCTCCTCACCCTTTCAACAAGATTTTATTTAGGATGAACCTCTCATATGAAACCACTAGATGGCAGTATAGTAATGATCCTGAGAGCATGAACTATGAATATTATTTGACTTCCTTGTTTATTTTCTTGTTTGTTTTCTCAGTATTGTTGCCAGACCAGAAAGCCACCAACAAACATCGCCACTATCAGCTGATGGCTTGCTGTTTGGTGATTTTTTGTGTAATTTTGCTGTTCGGCACCATAGCAGTCAGTGTCTACTGTAAGTATACAAAACAGACAGTCCACACATGAACTCAGACTTAGACATAAGACAGACATTCAAATAGCACCAGTTTTCTTCTGTAACCTCTATTTGATGATATTATCAGTCTTATTTTTTTGAAAGTTTGTAGAGGATTTGTACATAAAAGACATTAGCCACAAATAGCAGAGGTTGGCTGGTTGTTTGAAGTGCAAAATAAAAAGGTATGCTTAGAAAGGATTTTAAGATAAGGATAAGAAGATTTTTCTTGTCAATAAATCCAATGAAAAGAAAAACAACAACAACAACAAATGATCCTACTTACAAGAATTACTTTTCTATTTAGAACCTGATATATCTTATTCTCTCTGTGCCATATGTTTCTATTGTTTTCCAAAACCCATTAAAAACAAATAATTGAACCACACAGTTATGGAGGTACAGAACAGAATAGGTGTTCAAAATCAAAAAACAGAAAGAATATAAGAGCAAAACTATCCACTATGCAATCAAAAAATTTAAGTAAAATACATTTGTGATTAAAATATGAATCAAAAACTTTTGTTTGAGGATCCAAACTATTGACTTCACAAATAAAAACTTTTTATTTGCATTTTGATCACTCATTTATTTTACTTTGTTTAATGCAGTGTCGATAGTTTTGCTCTCAAATCTCATTTTGATTGTACACCTATTCTGTTTGATTGTATAATAAAAACACAAAAGTAACTCCATACAAAGGTGCAGTTAGCTTTCTCAATAAACATGGACACTTCAGTTTTTGAGATAACGTCCTGGTGGTGATAACGTCCAGTGTCCACTGGTTTAAAGACGATAAGATTTACAGATGAACGAACACGTTGTTGGATTTATAAACAATAAAAATACAGAATATCATCACTATTTACTAAATTATGGCATAATGGATTGAGATTAGATGCACTTTAAACTGTAAATACTGTGACGCCCTACTAATGTTACAGTCAAGTGTCTTAATATCAGAGGTGGCAAAAGTACTCACATTCTGTACTTAAGTAGTAAAAAAGTAAAATGAATTTTTACTGTCAATGATACACAATACCTCTCCTGATAACTTGAAAAAACAAAATAGGATAGTTTTCCTCTTTTGTTAACAACGTGCACAGACAAATGGGCATCTTTGTTTGGGGCCCCAGATCCTGTATTGCCACTGCCAAGCATAACTTGTTGATGTTTTTAAACTGGCGTTAATCTGTAATTTGACCTCTATAAACTGTGCACAGTGCACAGCATGTGTTGGTCATATTCCTGCACACATTGTTAGACTTTCATTCCTGTAGCGGGCATCTTACCGCGGGACACGGAGCGGCGCACGCACCAAAAAAAAGATTTTCTATCGCTTATTTGCACGTCTTCTTTTTATTAAGTCACGGATGTTGGAAGTAATGAGTCTGTTATGACAGTGTAAGGAGTAGAAAGTACAGATATTTGTGTTCAAATGTAGGGAGTAAAAGTAAAAAGTCATCAGAAGTACAGATACCTGGAAAATCTACTTAAGTACAGTACCGAAGTACAAATCCTTTGTTACTTCCCTAACCCTAACCCTCTGCCTAATATCAAATTACATGAGACAACAACTAGCTGCATGTCTGTCAGCAGCTTTAACATTTTAGAAACACAGCAGGAGCCTGTAACTTCCAAAAGTCTGAAAAACCTGAAGTTAAACAGACAAGAAGTAGCTTCCAACAGTGGCAACATGACTAATCCAAAATTGCATTATTACTATCAATTAAGAGGCAAATTTTTCTATTTGCAGTTTCTTTGTATTATCATGAGAATAATGTAAGAGAGCTGGAGCAGTTAAAAGAAAACCAAACAACTCTACTGGAGATCAATCGCAACCTGACAGACCTTAACGACAAACTCAGCTCAGAAAATGAAAGATTGACGAGAGACAAAGATGATCAGATAGTCATCATTGGAAACCTGACACAGAAATATAATGTCTCAGAATTGAAGATCGAGAAGCTAACTGAGGAAACCAAGAAACTGACTGAGGACAAGCAGCAGCTGGAGACACAAAACCAGCAGCTGAAGACAGAGAACAGCTTAACAGAACAAATACGAAACATAGAGAACAACGTTACTGTCGTCCAGCACATCTATGATACCTACTGCCCAAAACCGGAAAAAGGAGGTAAGTTCAGATCTCATAACTCAAGTCAAAAAATAACCAATACTAATGTCACAATGCAGTAATGTTGTTTGTCTGTTGGTTTCTGTTATTTCAGTCAGACAGTGTAAACCTTGCCTAGATGGCTGGCTGCCACACCAGTCCAGCTGTTATGCAATCAATGACCCTAGAACTTATACTGATCAGAAAACCTGGAAAGAAGCTCGAGAGGACTGCAGAGGAAAGAAATCAGACTTGGCTGTAATAGTTAATGAAGATGAAAAGGTAATGAGAAAACTGTGGGAATTTTATGACGTCCTATATTAAATGAAACTGTATTTTCTGAGTCTGTGGACCACAGTGTGTTTATTTAAGTTCAGTGTTTAAATATCTCTCATAAGTGTCTTTCTGTTGTCCTCAGAAATTCATCAGTGTTAACAGTTGGAACACTCCAGGACTCGCTGGCTACTGGATTGGACTGAGAGCTAATAATGGGAAATGGAAGTGGATCGATGGAAGTGAACCTGCTAACAAGTAAAAGTCACATTCCTAAACAGTTTGATTCATAAAATCTATCAGCCTTGATCTAAACATTATGTTCTTCCCTCAGATCCTTGATGACACAACATGCTAACAACGGCACCTGTGCAATTTCTGTCCATAACGAAAAAGGATGGAAATCAGCGAGCTGTGGTGACAAAAACGGTTGGATCTGCAAAAAGGCAGCTTTATCTGTTTAAACAGTGAGAAGCCACACATGAGAAGGTTACTGGATACTATGTAAAGATTAATAACATGTAAGATCATATCAACTGGATTGTAAATATCAATACAAAGATTTTTTATTCAGAATATGGGATTTTTTTCTCCAAGCTATTCATGTGCTCTATGTGTGTGTGCGCTTTTGCGTGTCTATGTGTTTATGTGCGTTTGCGTGTGTTTGGGTTTATGTGTGTTTGGGTTTGTGTGTGTGTTTTTGTGTGTGTGTGTGTGTGTGCGTGTTTGTGAGTGCATTTGTGTGTGTGTTTGTGAGTGTGTGTGTGTGTTTGTGTGTGCGTGTGTTTATGTGCGTTTGCGTGTGTTTGTGTTAATGTGTGTTCATGTGTTCATGTGTGTGTGTGTGTGTGTGTGTACGTGTGCTAAAGGGAGAACTAAACAGATAAAAGGTGATCTTCTTCTGCTTTGTTAGAGATTAGATGTTTCATGTTTTATCTTCATGTAACAGTTTAATTATTACTGCTGATTGGCCAACATGGAGAGCTGCATTACTTGTTCTCAACAAAATGTTCCCAGAGTGAAAATGTCAGCAGTTACCATCATCGGGAGTGTAAAAGTAAAGAAGAATCAACGATTGGTTTGATCATTTTAATCTAAGACATCACTGTGTGTCCTGTGGAATGTGTGTTGTTATCATTAGGAGGCCCATTGTACTTCCCTTAACTTGGCCTATATCTAAATAAGGTAATAGGTGTGGGGACCCAATAAGGTGTCAAGGAATCATTTATGACCTACGACTTGTTTTGGGGCTGTATGAGTGTAAGATGTACATATGCATATATGTTCTGCTCCGTGGTCATCTTCTATTGGGTAAAATCATATAGGCAGATATGTTTAACCAATCACAGATGATTTCTTTGTTCTGTTAGAAACTGGGGCATACTCTTTTCTCGTTGAGATGAGCTGATGTCATTCTGTATATATGCTGATTCCTTATTGTACAATTATAATTGTTTAATCTTCAACCTGGCAGTGTTTGTGTATTATTTCATAATTGTGGTAAGTGTTGAGACAATTTCCATGACAAGAGCAATTTGGGGTTAGGTATCTTGCCAAAGGATACTTCAACATCTGGACTGGAGGAGCCAGGAATCGAACCACCAATCTTCAGATTAGTGGTCGACCCGCTCTACCTCCTGAACCACAGCTGCCCCAATAACAATCACAGCAGCAGCTACATTAAAACATGGGAAACATTTGGACAGTCAGCCTCTGTGTATTTCTGTCCATCAAAGTTTAAAGTTCACCATCAATTCTTTATGAAGGGTGTGAGGAAAATTTAAGTTAATGGATTTAATATTTCATTCATGGTTTTAGTTCTGCATTGAAGTTGTAACAGTTGTTTGTTTAGCCGCTAATGCCGAGTTCTTCTATCAGGAAATCTTCTTTAATGGTTTTAACCTGGTGTGTCTGCAGTTCTCCTTTCATCAACAGACAGTAACTTTTATCATAATCAAATACATTTCCATGTTTTTCTGCACACTGAAAACACATCAGATGAACACAAATTTCTACCTTTTAATACAACTTCCTATTTATAAAGTCAGAAGTTACAAAGATGTGTGTATTGAAAGTTAATATTTCATTTAATCAGATGGGTTTTCTGTCTCAGCAGAAAGAAATGAAAATATGTATTTGATGATATCAATCAATCAATCAATCTTTATTTGTATAGCGCCAAATCACAACAAAGTTATCTCAAGGCACTTTACACATAGAGCAGGTTCTAAACCGTACTCTTCAAGTTTTAATTTATAAAGAGACCCAACATTCCCACATGAGCAAGCATTTAGCGACAATGGCAAGAAAAAACTCCCTTTTAACAGGAAGAAACCTCAGGCAGAACCAGGCTCAAAGTGGGCGGCCATCTGCCTCGACCGGTTGGGGTAGAGGGGAGAGAGAGGAAGAATAGAAGAGAGAGAGAGTAGCACATTGAAAATAAACATTGAAGCTAGAAGGTCCGGGACTGGAATCTGTCATCCGGACGTCTACAGGCCCAGATTACCTGTGAGATGAGAAAGCACAGACAACTCCGGGGAAGAAGTGTAGGTTACTGAATGCATTAATAGTACATGAATGTTATTGGATATAGATGGATGGATAGAGAGAGAGAGAGAGGAGGAGAGAGGAGCTCAGTGCATCATGGGGGTAGGAGTCCCCCGGCAGTCTAAGCCTATAGCAGCATAAACTAGGAGCTTGCTAACTATAAGCTCTATCAAAAAGGAAAGTTTTAAGCCTACTCTTAAAAGTAGAGAGGGTGTCTGCCCTCCGGACCGAATCTGGGAGATGGTTCCACAGGAGAGGAGCCTGATAACTGAAGGCTCTGCCTCCCATTCTACTTTTAGAGATACTAGGTACCACAAGTAGGCCTGCGTTCTGGGAGCGCAGTGTTCTGGTAGGTACATAAGGTACTATGAGCTCTTTAAGGTATGATGGAGCCTGACCAGTAAGAGCTTTAAAAGTGAGGAGAAGGATTTTAAATTCTATTCTTGATTTTATGGGAAGCCAATGCAGTGAAGCTAAAATAGGAGTAATGTGATCTCTCTTTCTAGTTTTTGTCAGAACGCGTGCAGCTGCATTCTGGACCAGTTGGAGAGTCTTTAGAGACTTGTTAGGGCAGCCTGATAATAATGAATTACAATAATCCAGCCTAGAAGTAACAAATGCATGGATTAGTTTTTCAGCATCATTTTGAGACAGAATGTGTCTGATTTTTGAAATGTTACGCAGATGAAAATAGGCAGACCTTGAAATTTGTTTTATGTGGGAATTAAAGGACAGATCTTGGTCAAATATAACTCCTAGGTTCCTTACAGTAGTACTGGAGGCCAAAGTAATGCCATCCAGAGTAGTTATATCATTGGATAATGTGTTTCTAAGGTGTTTAGGGCCAAGCACAATAACTTCAGTTTTTTCTGAGTTTAACAGCAGGAAGTTACAGGTCATCCAGGCCTTTATGTCCTTGATGCATGTTTGTAGTTTAGTTAACTGGTTGATTTCATTAGGCTTTATTGATAGATATAATTGAGTATCATCTGCATAACAATGAAAATTTATTGAGTGTTTCCGAATAATATTTCCTAAAGGAAGCATATATAAGGAGAATAGTATTGGTCCAAGCACTGAACCCTGAGGAACACCGTGTTTTACTTTTGTTTGCATGGAGGATTTATCATTGACATTTACAAACTGAAATCTATCTGACAGATAGGATTTAAACCAATTTAATGCTGTTCCTTTAATACCAATTAAATGTTCAAGTCTCTTTAACAGGATTTGATGATCAATAGTATCGAAGGCAGCACTAAGATCTAACAGGACGAGGACAGAGAGAAGTCCATTGTCTGATGAAGTTAGGAGGTCATTTGTAACTTTTACCAGTGCAGTTTCTGTACTATGATGAGCTCTGAATCCAGACTGAAAATCCTCAAATAAGCTGTTATTATTTAGAAAGTTACACAGCTGATTAGCAACTGCTTTCTCGAGGATCTTAGAGAGAAAGGGGAGGTTCGATATGGGCCTATAGTTAGCTAAAACCTCTGAATCAAGAGTAGGCTTCTTAAGAAGTGGTTTAATGACAGCTACTTTAAAAGACTGTGGTACATATCCTGTCAATAAAGACAGATTGATCATATTTAATAAGGAAGTACTAACAGAGGGAAGGACTTCCTTAAGCAGCCTGGTTGGAATCGGGTCTAAAAGACAGGTTGATGGTTTAGAGGAAGTGATCATTGAGGTTAATTCTATAAGGTCGACTGAGAGAAACAGTCTAAATAAATATCAGGTTTAAAAGCAGTTCTGAGTTTCCTATGTTAGAGGATGAATCAGTGCTTATTGAGGGCAAGAGGTGATTAATTGTGTCCCTAATATGACGTTAATAACAACACAGTGGTGCACTCTGCCCTCAGTTAGTCATTCTCATACAGGCAGTGAGATAGCCAACCCTACTAGGCCTGTACTATTTATTCATTTTGGTTTATAACTTATTTTAATGTGAAGACATTTATGTTTAATGTATGTTGAATATTGACATTCTGGCTCAGCTCCCAATGAGAATTTGACATTTAATGTTTAGTGTTTCCCACATAATTTTCAGACTATGGCAGGTGGACCTCAATCCGACCCTTTAGCGGGGTCTGGGGGTATGCTCCCCCAGAAGATATTTTTTGTACATTTTTAAGTCAAATGCATCGTTCTGGTGCACTTTGAGAGCAAAATTAAGAGGTTATAAGTGATGTACTTCCTGTAACCAAACCCCTTGTTTTTTATCAAATGTTTTTAAAAACTGCACTCATAACTTCCTGCATTCATGTTAAAAAAGGGACCTGTGCTCTGTTCCACTTGTGTAAACCACACTCAGGAAAGTTAATTATTGAACCACATGATGCATAAACTTATCAAACTCATTTTATTGTCATTTCTTTCACCAAGGAACATGTGGGAAAAAATGAAACACAGTGCTCAGGTCCAGGTGCTAAATTAAAAATATATAAATAGATATGTATACTAAAAAACAACAACATATAAATATGTATATAAATATAAAAGACATCACTAAAAACTAAACAGCAACTAAAGTGCAACAGCATCAAGTGAACCTCGTAAAGAGCCATAAGGGAATGTTGAGGTGTTTAGTTTAGCAGCCTGACAGCATCCGGGAAGAAGCTGTTTTTCATTCTGGTGGTTTTCGACCGGATGCTGCGCAGCCTCCTGCCTGAGGGGAGGGGGCAAAACAGTCCATGTGCAGGGTGGGTGGGGTCTCGCATGATGCAGGTAGCTCTGTCAGTGCATCGGCT